>NW_022147490.1:594500-704049 GCF_002938485.1 Sitophilus oryzae
TATTATTATTAAGAAGCTGTTCACTTTCAACTTCAGCATTTAGGTTATTTATTAAATATACTATCTTCATCATCATTGTCATACACAGCTTATTCAACCATTTCCAATTATGGTGTAGCCTCTCTCACATTTTTAGATACTCTCTTTGTAGTTGGGCCCATTGTTGTCTATTGTTGGCTATGCTGGCCCAAGTTATCCCTGGTAATTTCTTAACATCATGGTCCCAGCTGAAGTTTGGGCTTCCTCTAGGTCTCTTGATTCCTCGTGGGTACCATGCTGTAATTTTTGTGGTCCAGTTGTTCTTGCCAAGTGTCCTGCCCATTACCACTTGAAGGATTTGATTAAGTGGATGACATTTATTACCTGGGTCTTTTGTCGTATCCACTTTATTCTTTTACGGTCTTTCTTGGTTATTCCCAAGCGTATTTCGTTGAGCGTTGTGCGACCTGCAGTTTCCTTATAATGTCCCTAAATATACTACACATTAATAAAAATTTCCAAGAAATATTTAGAAACCACTGCATTACCAACATTCAGATTAAACTTTTGTTTGTTAACATTTTTTAGTTATATACTTTTTCTGGTCTTTTATTATTAAAAACAGAACGTTTTGACAGCATTAAAAACAGAACCTTTTGACAGCAACGGAAACATATCATACCAAAACAGTTAAATATTAGATTAACAAAGTTGTGTACGTTAAATGTGATCACCATCAATGTGATAATTGTGTTAATCATCTACTGATTATTCTAATCGTAAATACACATTCATGGTTAGAGAAACATAAATAGACCACAAAACCAGTCACTAAGTTAGGGTACGTTTATGTTGGAGCTGCGATAAACGATAAAAGCAGTGAATTAGCTGCTCTTATCGTTGCTCAACTGCCAACCGTGTCTCGACGCGTTGCTCCAATATAAACACCTACATATAAATTAATATAATACTATTCTTTGCTTCGCTACTATCGCTGCTCTTATCGTTTATCGTTTTTAACATAAACGCACCCTTAAGAAGAAAAAAGAAACAAATTAAAACACAAAAAAACTAATTCGAGAACACTTAACAATATTTTTTCCGGTCTATCTTATAATCACAGAGTTACGTTTTCTATCAATAAACAGACTGACATTTGTTAATAATACATAAAAAGCACGAAGTAAATTCTGCATTTTATATGCATATATAATACACTTTATATGCATTTATGTTACATATTTAACTATTGCTTATATCTACAGATATTTCAGCGATTAATTTATTTATACTTAATTTAATTAATAGTATCTCTCTACTTTTTATTTTTGGCGATATAATTTGAATAGATACTTGACTATTTAAATTGTTATTGAATAATTACATTGTATAATATGTTATTACCTGTCATTCAAATTCACATTCTACAAGAATATCACTAAATTTAAAACTTTCTATCAAACATTTAGCGCAAAGATAAAAATACATTTTGTAAGTTTTATCGATTGATATTAACAACTAGCAATTATTTGTGAATTTTTGTGACGGTCAATATCCTTTTTATTGGCAATCTTTCTGGCAATAAAATATTTACAATTCTTTTTAATTACACGTCCAATGTTCATTTATATAGGATGAATTTAAAAGAAATCAGAATTTGTAAAAATACTTATTTTCTTTGACCTTAAAATGACTAACTCCAAAGAAAAGAAGATAAATTGGTGAAATATTCGGAAGGAAATACAATGCAAAGAAAATTACATTTTAAATGGCCGCTTAAAGATAACTGCTTCAGACCCTTAGTATAATTAGAGAAGTTTAATTAAACTAAGAGCATAAAGAAGCTATTATCTCGAAACCCCAAAACATTCCTTGGACCTTCTTTTTTGTACAGTAAGTACAACGACATTACTGATACTGATAGCACTTTTTTATTTATTGAAAAAAATTAAAAATCCCGAAATTTAATTATTCGTGAAATGAAAGATAATGATTAATAAAAATCGTGACACGGGAAGTTGCACGAATTAAATTTAATTGCTTTGGTTCCAATTTTTCTTGATTGATTCTATGTTTTTTTCTAATTTCGATTTTTTTTAATAAGACAACACGTATACACTCAAAAGCCCTCTTCATTAACCGAGTCTCTCAAATTGAGGATGTAATAACCCTTATTTAATTTCTTGCACACTATTTCTATTTGATCTGACAAGCTCAAAGTTTTATCAAGTGTGGTTCCCAAAAATTTTACAGTTTTTTCCGGTTTAATAACAACATTTTTATCTAGACTTGTAACTAAATTATCTTGTATCGGATTTTGACTAAAATAGAAATTAACACATAGAGTTTTAGAATGATTTATCACTAACTTATTTCTATTGCACCATGGGCTAAATTGTTGTATAACCATTTTTGACTTATCATATAGTTCGTTTTCGGTCTTTGCTGACAACATTACCGAAGTATCATCAGCATACAAAAACACCCGACCAGTTGTTATGTAGTCAGGGGTCGTTAATAAAAATTAAAAAGAGCAACGATCCCAGGACACTGCCTTGGGGCACACCGGACTCCATAAGAAAACTGGAAGATTTTACTTTATTTATTTTTATTTATTTTCTCTATTGTTTAAATTCGATCTTATCCAACCAGCGAAGTTTCTTCTTAAACCTACCGCTTGCACTTTCTCCATAATAAACTAGACGACTATAAAGTCCAAACTATCAAAAAGCTCGAGAAAAGATTAAAAAATCAAATCCACGACCAAATCTTTATTTTCCAGTCTATCGTGAATATATTGTACAAGGTGAGAAGTAGCTGTTTATGTTGAGCAACTCTGTCTAAAACCATATTGTTCTTTTGCAGAATATTATTTTTTCCAAAAATTATTAATTTGTAATGTGCTGCCTTTTCCATTACTTTTGAAATGATATTTAATAACGCAATTGCTCTGTAATTATTTACTGAGGTCATAACATCTTGATATTATGGCAACATAGGTAGTAGATTATAGTAGATACTATTTACAAAAAAAGAAATCCAGAAAAAATCCAGCCGTTTCTCAAACTATCAATAAACTATAATTTTCTTAAAAAAAATTCAAAATAAAATAAACAGCCCTGTAAATATTTGCACATATTTAAGACTCTATATAATGACGACAACTATAAAATTATTTTAATATCATCTAGAGATTTCCTTCAGGAAAAAATAAAACTAGTTCGGACTTACCAACCCTCCCAATATAGTGTACCCGGCCAGAGCAACCAACAGACCCACGTGCTGGCAGAAAGTCTTCAACCGGAGCCGTTGGAGCCAGTCGCGCCACGCGAGACTTAAAGTCCATCGAGGCACTGATGAGGACGCGCCGCGTCTCGCCGATCAGAGGCGTCGCGGCGCCTTTCTGGTCCTCGTCGGTTTCCGCCATAGCCGGCTAAAAATAGCACTTGGTGGTGATTTTGGAGTGTCGTAATTGAGGTAAGTAAGGTGATTGGAGGGTTGTTGATAGAAACCAAGATGGAATATGTGGTTACATGGTTTACTGGTAGATTGTGAGTTTGTAGTACAAGCTGAAACAGAAAATAAGAGAAAGTAAATAAAAAGTAACATTACATAAATTATTAATACCAGTGATGAGCAACTGCAAGACCAGGAGCAAGAGTTTCTTGGCGTTGGTCTTGCAGTCTAATAAGTAGTCTTAATATTATCAATAGTACTGATGAGCAAATGCAAGATCAAGACCCAGACCCCCTTGGTATTGAACTTGCATCTAATATGTAATTCTGATCTTGGTCTTGCTGCCAGACTCTAAAAAAATCTTCAAATAGACAGATTACATCAATTTAAGACTTGATAAGACTTGCAAGGGTCTGGCAACAAGACCAAGATCAGCATTTCTGCCATGTAAATTATTACATGGCACCCAGAGTAGGAAGACCTTGTTTTCTTTGCTTAATTTGTTCAGCATCTCTATAAGCATTCTTTGCCCAACTTCGAATTGATTGATATTGAGTTGATCGCTTTTAAAGCTGCTTGACTATCAGATAAAATTACTATTTCTTGTGTGCGATAGTTCCTATCTAAGATAACTTGTAGGCATCTTTCGATAGCGTATATTTCTGCCTGTAGAATGCTAATGTAGGTGTCCATTAGTTCGGAGTATTTAGTTCACGGCTCAAATACTCCGGTCCCTATATTCCTGCATTGATTTTGGAAGCATTGGTATAGTTATGGTGTGGTCTTTTAACTGCTGAGCAAATGTTTCTCTCTTCCAATTCTTTATATTGCTCAATACTACATTGAGGTGTTTCTCAAAGTTGTACAATCATGGTATGTTATCCACTGGGAGTTGGAGGAGTGGTATTTCCTTTTTGGACGTTGTTAGAGACCATTCTAATCACTGTCGCATTGGCATATCTACCGATTATGTGTTATGTCTAGAATGATATCCATTGCTGCTATTGAGCAGGTTCTCATGGCTCCCGCGCAGATGCATGCTAGTCTCCGGATTTTGCACAGGTTTAGCCTTGCCGTACGTTGCTCTAGTTTTGTGCACCAAGCAACTGCTCCATAAGTAATCATGGGTCTTACTATCATGGTATATATTCAGCGCGAAATGTTTTCTAGTGTAATCTATTTCCCTTCAATTTTCTACATATCATGAGAGCTTTTGCTGGTTTGGATGTTCGTAATATGCCTTTTCCATAGAAGTTTACTGTCCAGGGTTAAACAACTATTCAAGAAGTCAGATTTCGAAGAAATTTTCGATAGACGACATCGAAAAACTGAATTAAAATACCATTTATCTGTGAATTTAAATATCAGACACAACTGTCACTTTTTTTGGTCAAACTACAATGAGGTAGGGCCAAAATTATTAAAACTTTCTAATATGAAATATGGAATATTTTGTTGAATAACAACATTGTTGTTATGTGTGTTAGATTAAGTGGCATTTACAAAAAATAACTATATATTTTTAGTTCTTTATATGAATGGCAAAATGGCCATATGTTTTTCTGTAACAATTATAACTGGTATATATTATTAAGTTTTTACAACAATTAAAAGGTTATCCTTATAAATTTGCCTTTAACTTAATTTTTCTGTGTAAATATCTACTTCTAAATTCGTAATGCTGGAAAACTAATTTATGCTTTCGATAACCGTTTCCATTCTCAATTTACACGAAAATAATAAAACAAACACTTATTCCTCTTAGTTTGTAAACAGTAAGCCTCTAAATTTATCTCCACTTACTTTTAGATAATGATTAATCATTGTCACATACAGAAAATTTGTAATGATCAATAGGGAATTATTATTTCTTCTACATCTGGAATGTATACAAAACCTAAAATGAGAATATTTTTTAAATCTTTGTCAATAAAATAAGAAAAAATAAATAATAATATAATAAAACAGCATTTCGATAAACAGTCAACACTAGATTTTATAGGATAATTAGACATTTTATAGTACATATGACATTTTCGTCGTTTTTGAAAAATCAGAACATTTTGTTACTCAGTGCTAATTGTAAACGTACTTCTCGGTTGTAATTCTGTAGAAGTTTTATGTTTACGAAATCAAGCAAAGATGGCTAACCAAATGAGTGTGATTTTTATAGCAAAATAAAACGTGTGAACACAAGCGCAGTTTTCTGTCTTTCAGTAACACTGAATCAGTCAGACTGCTTTCAGTTTCAGTGAGACTAACAGTGAGAGGTAATCTCTGTAAGATTACACAAATCGTGCTTAAGAAAACTAGGTTAGGATAAGTTAGGCTGTTCGGTTTGGAATCATGTTTGATCCCTCGAAGGCCTCGAAGGTATTGAACCAAACCTTCCCCTCATTCTTTCTTTGCGTTAAAGCATTTCCAGCTCTTTGCAAAGCTCCCGATGTCGCTGAAGTTGGCTTCTGCTGCTTCCTGTAGTCCCTCCAAAAAACATTGCCATAAAATTTTAAAGTGTCGGTATTCCAGTGCCGGACAGTGGCACAGCAGGTGCTCTACGGTTTCTTCTTACTCTCCATATTCTCTGCAGTAGTACGCCGACGACTGGGGCAGTTTCCAGTAATGTCACCTACAATTTTGCATACTTTTTGTGCTCAAGTAGATGTTTTGTCTTTTTGCTATCTATCACTGGCCACAATCTTCGAGCTGTAACGCAGTCCTCAGGGTGTTGCCACGTCTCTTGCTGCTTGGCCTTGATGATAGTTCCTATAGCTTCCTTCAGTGTGTCACAAGTGGTGGGTCATCTGCCACGGTCTATCCCCTGGCTTCCTCTTTGGCAAGTTTTTGTGCTTCTTGGTTGGCCAGGACATTTCTGTGGCCTGGCATCCAGTACAGAGTCCCGTCTTGACGCAGCCAGCACAGTGCTCCTCGGCAGTCCCATCACAGGTTTCGATCTCACTGATTGCATGGTGATGCTTGTTAAATGCCCAAGCTGTCAGAGTTTGTCACGATATCTCCTACTGGTCTATCGATTTTCCCTTGTAGACAACTAGCTGCTTCCTTTATAGCGCAAACCTCTGCTTGTAGAACATTACAGCCATTCGATAGCCTTAAAGATTTAATTTTTTACTTAATTGTTTAAGAGAACAACTAGTAAGTCAAAATCCTTCTCCATCGGCGCGCGGCGTATCCAGAGTATGTATTTTTTTCGGTTTTAACAAGAAAAAATGACTCATATTCATCTGAAACCATCAATGCAGTAAAATATTGTAATAACTTTATTTAAAATAATAAACACACCTTTCAGTGAGTAATTTGTATATTCATTTAATAAATACATTTAAAAATTAATGTCAATGTTACATTATGATCAAAGGGAATTATTTTTCTAATTCTTGACGAAAACGAAACGTAAACTTTAAGTCAGAGAAAAAAGATATTTTTAAATTGGGATTGATTTTCTGCTTATTTAACACGTTTGTAAAAAATATGTTAAGAAAACTAATTAATTTTTCAAAATGTATCAATCGATAATGTGTTGTTGGATAATTTAAAGGATTAAATAAATTATACACAAGTTTTGGTCTTTTTATAACATACGATAAAAAAACGGCGTCATAGACGGCTGTTCAAGCCCTAGGCGTCATTTACAGATGGCCTTAAGAAGGTTTTAATTTATTTTTGTATTGAATAAAAGTGATTTTAAATGGTACACTTTAAAATTTGAGAAAAAAATATTTTTTTTTGGAAACAGATTGGTGCGTCTGCTGGAAACGTTCTATTCTTCTTTAATCTTTCTATATGTGTTAATTTTTAAAAAGTTTTATATTAATTTTTGGCAAATGACGTGTAGAAATTTATTTCGCGAAAATGATTGTGAACAATAGCAAAAAATATAACGTTGATCAAAATTAATAATAACCATCTAGCAAAGAATGGAATTGAAATTATATTAAACGCCTTTTGATTTTTAGGACTTTGGAAAAATTATTTTCGGAAAAATTAGAAAAAAAGAGTGAATAAAGCATAGATGTAAAATAGTTCAAACCATTACAGATTTATTTTGAAATAAATATTTTCTTAGTTTCTTACACATATAAGGTGAGTTTCTTAGGATGTTCTCTATGGGTATCTCGGAAACTACTGGAGATAGAGAGTCGGTTAAATGGGGAAAGAATTGCAGTTTTGTGGGGTCATAAATATGCGCCTTTCAGATTTTTGAAAAAGTTCATTGCTTACTAGATATTTCGAAAAAAAGAAATTTTGGTTCTAAATCTAATTCCATTATAATCTATTTTAGAAAAAAAGTTTTCAGATAAAAGTTGTAGATAATCTCATCCCTTAATGAGTTTCTGTTCTCCGATTTTTTCTAAAGCCTGTCATTTTTGACATATGACACAAACATATGTTTTTTTAAATGGAAACCATAGTTGGTCACGACTTCATAAAAAGCGCCATTTTTTAAGCTTTTCAGCGATATAGGTCGACTTAATTAAACTTGTCCTGTACCGTTTCTTCGAGTGCCTCTCTTAATTCATAAGTTCTGTTGTAAACCTTGTTGTTAACCATACCGCATAAAAAAATCTAAAATGGATAGGTCAGGTGATCGAGGAGGCCCATGCAATTGGTCCACCTCTTTCTTTCCCTGAGTCTACATAATTATGATTTTTAATATTTTTTTGATCGTGTGGGAGGGGGGTGGTGTCATTGGTGTCATAAGAGAGTCATATTAATGCACTCTATTAATGCGCGAGTACCTAAATTTAACTTTTCTAACATATCTTGAAAACCGTTCTCTAAAAAAACGTAAGTAACGTTCACTGGACAACGTATCCTCGAAACTGTATGACCAAGAAAAGTTTAACCAATAATCCTACACGCTTTTCTTCATTTGAAAAATTCATATTTACAATTTTTGTTTATATTAATTTACAAAGTTTGGATGTGACAGTTTCACATTTCTAAGAGCAACGACGATTGAACTTGTTTCCATGGCTAACTAAGTTAAATTAGTCAAGAAAAATAAGAATTGGCTATAACTCAGTAATTTTGTAAAAAAAATATATTATAGCCTATACTGCTGAAAAGCTTAAAAATGGTGATTTTTACGAAGTCATGGCCAACTATGTTTTCATTTAAAAAAAACTATGTTTGTGTCATATGTCAAAAATGACAGGCTTTAAAAGAAATCGGAGAACACAAATTCATTAGGGATGGATACAACTTTTATTTGACAACTTTTTTTCTTAAATAGTTTATAATGGAACTACGGACGATTTTTAAAATAACCAAAATTTGTTTTTTTCAAAATATCTAGTAAGCCATGAACTTTTTCAAAAATCTGATAGGCGCATATTTATGACCCAACAAAACTGCAATTCTTTCCCCATTTAACCGACTCTCTGTCTCCAGTAGTTTCCCAGATACCCATAGAGAACATCGTAGAAAACTCACCCTGTATAAGCTACAGTAACTTTGAAGCACTTGAAAAAGCAAGTAAAAACTTCCCAATTAGGACGCCAATCCCCCAACTCCGTGAATTCAATAACTAATGGGAGGGGTGTTGAGACCCCCCTACCCCCCTATATATCCGCCACTGATTATTCCCCAGCAGTTTTTGACGTGGTTTTTTCGATCATACGGTAGTAGTTGTAGGAAAATTTAAACTACCAATCTTGTTTTCTACACAGTGATAGCAATCAATTTCATAATTATTCCTATTAGGATTATTTTTATTGACGGCGTTGTTGCATAGTTGCTGCTTTATTATACCTATTTATATACCTCCTGGTTTTGACACATGCTCAAAAAACGTACAAAACTTTGTTTTTCATTCATTGAATCGTGCTTATTTATTGCAGTGCACAAAATAGTTCCCAATTTATTTTCAGTGAATTGGAAAACGGTAAGAAAACTCGTAAAAACAGCTTAGCATGTCTCTTAACTTAATGGCATCTCGTAAATAACTTTATCGCGCTTGTGACCGAAACGACAAAGCTAAATATTTTCAGACGTAAGTAGTTCTCGAAATTGTTTTTTTGAATAGCGCCTTTAGGAAACCGTAATAATTGTGCGGAAAAAATAAAGAACTTGGCAATTCATGTCTACTAAATAAAATTTAAACTTATGGGTTACCAATGGACTTCTTCTGGATCTGAAATGTAGTTAAGTTTACCTTACGATCGAAATGTTTTATGATCAATCAGGTCTTGATTTTGGCATAGTTCAAAAATAAGCGATTGCTTTTTTCCGATTATATTAACTTATTCGTAATACCTTAAGAGTCTATTTCACTAGTCCGAAAAAGTAGCAAAATAAGCGTTTGGCATTTAACGTTTTAAGCAAAACTGGCTAGGTATTTTTACACAAATTACGAAGGAAATTAAAGATAAAAGATTATACTATAACCGTATTGTAGCACATTTTTAGACAACTTGTTTATTTTTAAGATTTTGATGGTCAAACATCAACGAAATATTCCATTTGTTTGAACTAAATTTTCTCGAAAATAAAGACATAATTTAAAATTTCATTACAATACGGAAATAGATTAAAGTTTTGTAATTACAGTGATATATAAGTTATATGGTTTTGTAACAAATTGCTCGCAATTTTATGGCAAATGCTGAAGCTCTGCAAACCTTAATCAAGTCTTAATCCAAGCTCGTGTGTTTGGAATTTTGGGTGTGGCTTAACACGACAGGATCAGGTTAAGCCTTAAGCAGAATTCTGAAATATAATACATATATATTTCCTTCGACCACACACCCGCTTTACTCGACCCCTGAGAGCGACCCGAACAGTACAGCATAATACACTCTTAACGAACACTTAAAGTTAAAAAAAAACTATAAGGAAGGAGCTACTTAGGATGCGTGTGATGCAACGATAATACTGACAACTTGACTTCCAGTTGGCCATGCAGTTGCATTCTAATTAATCATTCTAATAATAGATTTGATAAAAATTACTGTTGAAAGAATAAATATGACTAAATGAAATATTTTCAGATAGTGATCAAAATTAATGGGGATAGAAAATATCTCATAAGCAAGACCGTAGAAATCGCCATGCAATAAGGAAATACTTCTTAGAAACATCAAATTTGGGGATAAAATTATATATTTAATGATCGCTTCTTTTCAAAACGATCAAAATTATCCAAATCAGACTAAAGGTACGCGCACACTGACCAGCGCCGCACGAATCGCCCTTTTTTTCTTGTCGCGCACACTGACCAGGTAACGAACGCGCCGCACGCGCCGCATTATTCGCTATTTTGTTTCTTTTTGCCCCTACTACAACCCTATTTGTCAACCGAATTTCTCATCAGTCGCTTCCAGAGTCCTCTCTGCGGTGATAAGCGTGTTTTTTAATATTTCTCGACAATGAATGACAACGAACAAGAAATAATTATAAGCTCCTTGCTAATAGAAGAAGAAGAAATCACGAGAAAGAATCGAAAGTTATAGGTTCACAATATTTGCAAAAATCCACATTATTTCCATATTTAATTGAGGATGAACTAAACATTTTTCAATATTTCAATATGAGCCATGAAAAATTTGCGAACTTTCTTAGCATATTGAATTTCTAATCTCCTCTTCGGCTACCTACGTAGAGTGGAATTCCGTGTGACGTCAGCAGCACTAGCCGCATTTATTGAAAATCATTCTGGCCCAACAATGCTGGCCGCATTTTCGTCGATGCGACTCGTGCGGCTCTGGTCAGTGTGCGCATACCTTAATACTTCTAAAACAAAAATAAATGTCCGTATTTCCGTATAACTCAATCCACTGTGCGCCATAACAATTTATAGTTTATTTTAAATTAATTTTATAATTTATTGGTTTATTGACCATAAAAATTACTTACTAATGAAAGGTGGTTCCATTATTTTTAAGTTTTTTTTGTCTGAAAACAATCGCAAGCTTCGCTAGTATTTTTTTGAAGCATTTTTTCTAAGGTTCACAAAAATCTCACTAATTCAAGTCCTGAAACAATAAAATAACTAAAAAACAAATAAAACATGAAACAACATAAAATAAATTCAGAAAACCCCAATAAAGCCACAAACATTCAAATAAAATTCCAATGTATCAAGTAAACGATAAGGAAATTGTTAAAAAATGACGTTTATTCCGTCTCTAATGCGTGAATATATTATGAGTATTTTTCTTTTTAACATTTTCTTTAGATACAAACTTTTAAAGCCGATGATGTTTTAATTTTAAGTTTGTTTTTTCACTGCTTCGAATTGAGACTATTCGTTATCTGTAGTTTGTTATAAGCGGCAATCAGAGACGTCAATATTTTGAAATAAATCACAATTAAAATTGATTCATCACCCTTTAAAATTGGAGAATAAAAGCCACTGTATATTTTTTTTCGATTTTGTCTACAAAATTCTTAAATATCGAAAAACCATTTATCCCAGACGGAATACCTATAGTATAACGAAAGATATTCTTTGGTACAACAGAAAAAATAGTTTCAATTTTTTTGGACGAAAGCCAACATAAATATTTCTTGTAAGATGACAAGGATATCGCACACAAAAGTCACTGTTTTGAACAATATATTATCTTCTTTCTATTTTTGTACCTATAACCTTTTTAAACGTATTTAGATCAATTATAATTATTATTCAATAAAGTATCATGATATGACGGCGTCAGCGATGACTATGAAATGAAGATCGTTGTCATTTTATATGTAAATTTATATGGGAAATGTCATCGATCGTCATTTGCCAGCCAACAGAACCGTGATGTGTTAATTATTTAGTTCATTATTTTGAATATAATATAATAGATGTTCCACCAATACAGGGTGTTGCAAAAAATGGACGAGCAAATCTTAGGAGGTGATTTCTCATCGAAAAATATGAAAAAAGTCCCTATTAACACGGGCCTGGAAATGCATGGTTTTAAAGATACCTACAGGATGTTAAAGACATATTTTTTCAAATGACGAACCTGCCTCACAGATATAGACATTGTTTTTAATAAAGGCTTGTTAAAAAAGATTTCAAATTCAAAATGTTCGTAGTAGTAGGTCCCATTTTCGTGTTTTTTTAAAGATTTTATCGTTTATGAATAGAGAGACAAAGATGCGGATTTTACAACATCACATTGTTACTTATTTAATTTATGAAAATACGGATTCTACACACAGGTTTGTTCTAGTCTTCTCAGTTTCTAAAATACAGGGCGAATTTGAAATTGTTGCATTTTTCAGTTCCCGCTATAGACTTGGTGCATTTCAGTTGATTTCAAAAAAATTCGACCGCAGCGCTGTATACGGCAGAAATCACAAATTTTCGCTATGTATTTCACGCCGTCCCGGTTACAATTCATGTCGATCGCATTAAAATAATATTGAAATTGCGGTTTTGTCATAATATTTATGTATTTTATTTTTTTGCTAGTGCAGTTATTTGAAACTATAAAATACTCAGGTACCAGGTTTGTGTGATGTAACGTATGTACGTTTCGGGTAGTAAAAAATAAAATAAGTGAAAATGAATCCAAACTAGGCGTCGCGTCGCGTCGTGTTGTGTTGTGACAATTTCTAATGTTAATAAAATTGCCGAAAAAATGTTAACGCGTAAAGGAGAGCGTAATTAAGGCGTTTGTTGGGTGCAATAACATTCAACTTTGCCGGATATTCAACTCTCTCGAAACAACATTTAGCTTCATAGTTTCTCACACCAATTTGATCAAAAGCAAAAATGGATTCAAGCAGTTCGACGAAACAAGTAAGTAAACAAAGCGCTCGTGACATAATCAAAAAAATTATCGTTATCGTTATAGCCGAAATAGCCCAAATTATGAACCCACTAGCAAAACCAACAACATATTACAAGTTAGACCTTCTGAAGATATCAAAATATATACTTTTTATTTATATTTTTAGAATTTTCACAAATTATACTTCTTAATACTTTTAGAATAATTAAATAATAAATGTTTCGTATACTTGCTATTTAAATCCGTGTATTTGTATACCTATATCAGTTATTTACGATATTCTCCGATGGTGGCAGCACCGGCGGAAAATGCACTAAGCCTATACTAATAACCCCGAGAATAACTCTTTTGCACAGAAGTGTTATTTAAAAGTTGCACAAGTTAATTTTCAGTGCAGTTTATTAAGAAAGGATAGACAACAAAATTATCCGGTTAAATTAGATTCAATTAAATTGAATAAGACCTTTTAAACTATAGGTTGATTTTTGTTAAAAGTTAAATAACACATTTTTTACCATATTTATTAAAAAATAGTAGACTATATTATATTTTTAGAAAGCTCATAGCGAGGGAAATAAAATAAAAATGAAATATACAGAGTGTCCCATTAAAAAATATAAGTTAGATTCATATTTAGAAAAATACAGCTACCAGCGAAAAATTAGTTACGCTACGAATCTAGGTAAAAAACTCTACGGAACTAAGTTAAAGATACGGAGGGGGTCGATTTAATTCATATCATATTAATTCATATTCATCACGAATAAATTATGCAACATCAATCAAATTTGCCCTGTATTTTAGGGGTTAAGAATGATGTGAAAAACGCATCTTTGTGTATGTATTCTAAACACACGAAAATTGGGCACCCTGTACATATTGTAAACAAATCAGAAAAATTTAGTAATTAAATACTTACAATCTTCCAAAATTGATGAGTGATAACTATATAGATATAATTGAGTTAGGCCAAAGTGTAGGTGGGTATAGATATATGTATAATTGGAAGAAAGTTTAATTTCATTCACCCACGACCTTTGTCGTTTTGTCCGAACTTGTCCCGCCAAAATTCGCACCGCAACTGACAAAACCGTCTAATCCGCAAAACAGAAAGAAAAGGGAAAAACTACGTGAAAATGTACCACTACGTCTAGCGCCCTTTTGTCGCTGTTTTCCCAATTTCGGCCTGACGTTATTATGAGTTATCGAGAAAATTCCGAAAAGATGATGCCATTGGATAAAATTATTATCCTAATCATAGGTTCAGTATACAGTGGCGAAATTTATTTCATCCACAGAGTAAAAAATTCCACAGTTCTATCAAAGTCAAAGTTATCAAGATAATATGCAATCCATATATACAGGGTAGTTTCCACGATATTCTCTATGGATATCTCGGAAACTACTGAAGATAAAGAGTCGGTTAAATGGGGAAAGAATTGCAGTTTTGTAGGATCATAAATATACGCCTTTCGGATTTTTGAAAAAGTTCATGGCTTGCTAGATATTTCGAAAAAATTAAATTTAGCTAGTTTAAAAATTGTCCCTAATCTCATTATAATCTATTTTAGACAAAAGGTTTTCAGATAAAAGGAAGAAACAAGGAAGGATTTTATATAAGCCGCATCAGCTGCTGGGCCATTTAGCGGCATTTTTCAGATAAAAGTGGTAGATAATCACATCCCTAATGAGTTTGTGTTCTCCGATTTTTTGTCAAGCCTGTCATTTTTGACATATGACACAAACAAATGTTTTTTTAAATGGAAACCATAGTTGGCCATGACTTCATAAAAAGCACAATTTTTTAAGCTTTTCAGCGATATAAGCTATAATATGTTTTTTTTTCAGAAAATTACTGAGTTATTGCCAATTATTATCTTTCTTGACTAATTTCACTTAGTTGGCATGGTGTTTTTATTTTGTTATGATTTATAACTTATAAAAACACAAAATATATTATTAAACGACTCTTTACAATTTACATTACACAAACTAAAACTTAAAAAAAATAACATCACTACATACACTTTAAGTTATTTTAGAAAATGTTCAAAAAATCCGCCATTGTTTTGAGTACATAAATGCATCTTTTTAAAAGTGAATTTCTAGCTATTCTCACAGGTCGAGTTAATGGGGGGCTGGTGGTGGTGTGTCATAATCAAAGTCATGTTGGAACTACTCTATTAATGCGCGAGTATCTAAATTTAACTTCTCTCTTTTTTTTACGTCTTGAAAACCGTTCTCCTAAAAAACGTAAGTAACGTTCACCGATCAACGTATCCTCGAAATTGTATGGCCAAGAAAAGTTGAATCAATAATCCTACACGCTTTTCTTCATTTAAAAAATACATATTTTCAATTTTTGTTTATATTAATTTACAAAGTTTGGATGTGACAGTTTCACATTTCTAAGAGCAACGACGATTGAACTTGTTTCCATGGCTAACTAAGTTAAATTAGTCAAGAAAGATAAGAATTGGCTATAACTCAGTAATTTTGTGACAAAAACATATTATAGCTTATATCGCTGAGAAGCTTAAAAAATCTCGCTTTTTATGAAGTTATGACCAATTATGGTTTCCATTTAAAAAAACATATGTTTGTGTCATATGTCAAAAAGGACAGGCTTTAGAAAAAATCGGAAAACAGAAACTCATTAGGGATGAGATTATCTACAACTTTTATCTGAAAACTTTTTGTCTAAAATAGATTATAATGGAATTAGGGACAATTTTTAAAATAGCCAAAATTTGTTTTTTTTTTGGAAATATCTAATAAGCCATAAACTTTTTCAAAAATCTGAAAGGCGCATATTTATGACCCCACAAAACTGCAATTTTTTCCCTATTTAATCGACTCCCTATCTACAGTAGTTTCCGAGATACCCACAGAGAACATCGTAAGAAACTCACCCTGTATACCAAAACAATTTAAAAAAAATTAGTTAATAAAAAACAAAGCTGTGAACGTATCTGTTAGCTAAAATAGTAGACAAGGCCAACAAAAAAGTTTATTGTCTTACAACCACATAACCAGTGTTATAACCACTTTTATAAACATTTTCACTAAAATGACGAATACACGATATTAATTTAGTATTAATATTCAAAATATGCTTTGAAAGCCCTTCTTCAATAGTTTTTAATTTTTCTGAATACAACATAGAACTGAAGGATGATTGCAAAACTATTTCAATTTTTCAGCCGCACTCAGATTCGGTCATTACGACTAGTACGAGTACTCGATTATTGAAATAACCGCCATCAAGTGACGAGTTGCGAGCGACGAACGCAAGCGATCCTAGAATGAAATAAATTTAAATCCGGTTTTAATATAAATATAAAACTCGATAAAAAGCCGAGCGAATTTTCTACATACACTGCAGGTAGCAAATTTATACAACGTTATCCGTTGCGTATCTGAGGGACAAAATTTTACGACCTACATCGACAATGCTTTGAAATAATCTAAATCAAGCGATCAAGCGAATCGCTCGTCGCTTGCTACATGCCGTTCATCACCGAAAGAATATGTGCCCTGCGCACGCAACTTACTGCTTGGCGCTTGGCGTTAACAAGTACTTACAACAAGCGATGGGCGAAAAACCGTATTTTTAAATGCGAGCGATATTTCGCTCGCGCGATCGCTCGATTATTGCAATCGCTTTAAACTCGAGTGTTATTATTATTATTGAAATTAATCGGTTTTTCCCATCACTAATCACGACTGGCGACGATATTTTTTATTTTATACCGTGAACGAGATGTTTCTATAGAAACTTGTAATGCAAGCTCAGAGAGGAACATCCTGTATACGTATAATATAGATCACAATATCTTTGTAAACTGAATTCTCCCCTATGTTTCCAATATCAACGTTTCTTACTGAAACGATAAAAGTTTGTATTAAGAATCGATATATTTCGTCATATATCTTGTCCTAACCAAACACGTAGTTAATAAAAAAATAATTCAATTTTATTACGCTGACGAGTATTTGACACGCATCAGATGGTCACGCAAAGCATTTTTTCATGAGCTTTTCTGTGACTAAAAAGCCCGATACTTGATGTTATTTGTCTACCGCACTCCGGACATTCAAAAATCTCATTGCTTTGTTGCCTCTTTACCTTTTGGTTGTCGCTGTTAACTGAGTTTACAATTCTTTTTCGTTCTATTGTGAACTGCTTCTTCCCATTCATTTTGCATGTTAATCCCCTTTAAGTTTTCGTGGAAAATATTCTTGTACCTTTTGAGTTGTCCACTTGGCCTTCCCTTACCGTCTACAAGCTCACCGTAAAGCAGAGCTTTTGGTATGCGGTTTTCTTGCATTCTGCATGTGACCAGCCCATCTTAAGCGGGATTTTGTAACAATGACTTCATTACTCGCACTTAGCTTTTTCAAGGACCAATACATTTGAGACATGATGGAACCATTTGATTCTTCAGAGTTGTCTAACGTGTCTCTGTTGCAACTTGTTTAATGCGTTCATGTGTCGGCGGTACGGCACCCAGGTTTCGCTTCCATATAACATGGTGATGATTATTATTACTCGGTACACTGCAAGTTTCGTTTTTGTGCTCAAGTCATGATTGTAGAAAACCCTGTCTTTTAATTTCCAGAATGCTCTTGAGGCGCTGCTAATTCTGTGCTGAATTTCAGAGTCGATATTGGCCTTTTCCGAAATAAAACTGCCAAGGTAATTGAATTCCGCTACATATTCCAATAGCGATTGAGCGAGCAGAAGAACGAATGATGGACCGCAGCGGGTGGAGGGAGATTGTAAAGTCAGCAATGACCTATTATTTTAAAAGTCTAAAGTGTGTTTCTAGGACACTTTAGATCAGTCAAACCATCATAGAGTTTAAAAGAGATAAACACAAAGAAATAAGCGTACTGTGGAGCAGGCTTAATGTATTTCCTAGTTGAAGAACGCAAACAATAACTGTCTAGCAATAATATTTTCAAAAACTTGTTTTAAGTGCCGGCCTCCAATCCTGTTATTCGGATGATTACTAAACATACCATTTTAATAAAACGTTATGCTTTTCGGAAATGCTAATGGCTTATTTATAATGGCAACTGTATTTAGACATGGAAAACATAAATTATTAAACACATTAAGAGAAAAATAAATCTTAAAGATCTGGAGGAAAATATGTTTCTGTGGATTTTAATAATTTTAAACGGATTCGTAAGAAATGTTTAGGAAATTTACGTAGTTTTTCCTTGAATGTTGTAAAATTATGAGTTATCCTAATAAACAGTCATTTATAAATTTTGAAAAAGTAGGTGTGGTCTATATATTTATGGCAGGTTAATTATTGTAGTTGCTGAAATAAAAATAAAGTCAAAACAGAAGAATTTTTCAAAAATAGGACGGGTTAACATGTATTTTATGTAGGTAAGCAATGAGACAAAGTCTGTCAATACTGTAGTGGGTCAACCCACAGGGCCACATTGCAAGCTCAATAGGCATCTAAAGATGATAGGATTGAAGGACAAAGCTATATGCAAATTTCGCTAATCAGAACAAGAAACAACAGAACGCATTTTATGCGAGTACGACAAAATGCGCGGCTTTTTTTTTAAATGGATAGGACTAGAGAATGTAACCTAATAGAAGAGGAGGACCACAACAGATCTATAAAAATGCTGTGGGTGAAGAAATTGTATTAGTGAACAATAGGGTTTCTGGAAGCGGAGCTGTTTTTTGGAACCGGGAATTTCAGTACCGCGCTTCTAAGGATCCGCGATTTCCCGGTTTTTTCGGTACTTTCGGTACTGACTATTTTTTGGTCAATGGTGGTGCAGTTTATCAATCAGAGTCAATTATAGTGGACAGCAAACTGCAGGAGAGAGGATTGGGCATTAGATACAGACATGACGGCGGTCTGTTCAACATAAAAAGACTGAGGGCAAAAACACGTACAAAATTCATCACAGAACTTCAATACGCTGATGACTACGCTCTAGTTGCAAATACGTTACAACAATTACAAGAAATGTTGAACACCTGGGCATACGAGGGCATACGAGGCTTTGGGCCTTAAGCTAAACATCGACAAAACCAAAATCATGTGCACTCCCCCCGGAAGATTATAACAATGCTGTAAAAATCGGAGAGGAACTATTGGAATAGGTAGCGGAATTTAATTACTCATATCAACTCTGAAATTTAGCACAGGATTAGCAGCGCCTCAAGAGCATTCTGGAAATTAAAAGACAGGGTTTTCTACAATCATGACTTGAGTACAAAAACGAAACTGGCAGTGTACCGAGCAATTATAATCCCCACCGTGTTATATGGGAGTGAAACCTAGGTGCCGTACCGCCGACACATGAAGGCATTAAACAAGTTGCAACAGAGACACCTTAGACAACTCTTAAAAATCCGGTTGTTCCATCATGTCTCAAACGTATCGGTCCTTAAAAAAGCTAACTGCGAGAGTATTGAAGTCATGGTTACCAAATCCCGCTTAAGATGGGCTGGTCACGTATGCAGAATGCAAGAAAACCGCATACCAAAATCTCTGCTTTACGGTGAGCTTGTAGACGGTAAGAGGAGGCCGGGTGGACATTTCAAAAGGTACAAGGACATTTTCCACGAAAACTAAGAGGGGATTAACATGCAGAACATTGGGAAGAAGCAGTTCACAATAGAACTCAATGGAGAAGAATTGTAAACTCAGTTAACAGCGACAACCAAAAAGTAAAGAGGCAACAAAGCAATGAGATTTTTAAATGTCCGGAGTGCGGTAGGAAAATAACATCACGTATCGGGCTTTTCAGTCACAGAAAAGCTCATAAAAGAAAACGCCTTGCGTGACCATCTTTTGATGCGTGTCGAATACTCGTCAGCGAGTAATGGCAGTATGTATATATGTAAGTCATCAATCTGAAAGCACGGGATGATATTTCAAAGTAAAATGGATAAAAAAATGAAATTTTTAATGAAAATAACATCAAATTATTAAGTAATCAGTCATGAGAAAATTAAATAAACACAAAAAACGCTTATTTTGCTACTTTTTCGGACTAATGAAATGGACTCTTAACACATTCAACCATCTACTAAATAACACTAATCTAGGTAGGTGTTCCACTCTCAATATCATTTCAATTTCTAATCATTGTTACCAGTTTTGATACAGATTTGCACACTTTCAACTAGTTGCGTTGCAACACATTTGTGTGTTGTTTTAGGGCAAATTTGTTACGTCGACAAATTTGCACAAAACAAAAACAACTTTCTACAATTCGAGATACATATGTCTTTCTCTTCAGGCCTGAGCCTAAATATAACATCACAACCATGAATTATATTAAACCAGTCCTTAACCTTTCTGTAATTTGCATATGATCTCTCTAGCGTTGTTTTTTTATGTTTCGCATATCAACGATTTTACTGCTTTTCGTAATTCAATTTCTAATTTCTCACATCAATTGAAAACATGGTTTATTTTTACGTAAAATGGCGTAACCGTGTTTTCATGTTCTGGCAAAAGAAGTAAGGTGGTTAATAAGTGGATATCATATGACAAAAATATGACCGTTTTGTTGTATGTTTAACATTTCTGTTAAGAGGCTTTAATATATAATATTACAGTAGTTCTTGTACTAGATTTATTTGTTTTGTTTCGCTTCTACTAAACATTTTTGTGGATATGATTTCTAGGGCAGATATGATTTTTTTAATATTTCCTTAAATTTTTTACTGCTTTATTTATATTATATTTTTAAAAAGGTCATAACAGTGCTCCTTAAATTAAAACAATATATACTGGGTGCGTCTCAAAAGTAGTTTTTCATTTTTTAGATAAAAAAACGAGATTTGGTATGTGAGTATATGAAATAAATTAGGATTTATTGACGTGTTCAATTGTTTTTGGTCACTTTTTTTTTGGTTTTGGTTTATTTTTTCCTGTTTCGCCGGAAATGACTACAATTTTTAATTTTTAAATGGCACCCTCGGTATGTTTTTATTTTATTCGACGATAGAAAACGACATTTTGAATAGAATGATATATCATGGGTCAACTTTTGATATTTTTTCTTAAAAAAATTGTATCTAGAGTGAATTAACTATATTATCAACTAATTTTTAATCAAGGAACCTTGGGAAAATAGATATGATCGTCTAATATGTTCTTCGTGTTTTATCCTGACCAGTTAAAAGATGTGCAAATCGTATTTTTAATCATATCTCAATTTTTTCAAAAGGAACGAAGGTTAGGTTAGAAAAAGCATTTTTTTGCCAATAATTTGGTACCCCACACTTGGTATTTCGAGTCAAATTGTAGTTATCAAACCATGTTACAATTTCAAATAAACCATATGCGAAAATGTCAAAAGTTGACATATGATATGTCATTCTATTCAGAGTGTCCATTTTCTATAAAATAAATTAAGAAATACCCAGGGTACCATTTAAAAGTCAAGTTGTGGTTATTTCCGGTGAAACAGGAAGTGACCGGAAACAGTTGAATATGTCAATCATTCCAAATTTATGTCATAATATACTAAAATACCAAATCTCGTTTTTTATCTGAAAAAATAAAAAGTTATAGGAGTGAGCCAAAAGTTATACAAGGTGAGTCTTAAATAAGGGCAAATATTTTCAGGGCTGGTAGATATCGATAAGAGAAACATATTTTCCCATTACTGTTTTTCAGATAAGTCCAAAATAACCGAGTTATTTTAGTTTGAAAATTAAAAAAAAGATTTTTTGCCTCAATTTTGAGAACCACTGGATTTTTTCTGGAGTTGCTTTCTTGTAAATTTAATCTACTAACTATGTTGACATATTATCAAAAAATACGATTTTGAACTTAAAATTAAAAAAAATCCAAATTTTCGAAAAAACATTTCGCCAAAAAATGACCGCAAAACATACGAAAACGGGACATCCTGTAAATTGATGCAAAGCAGAAACAACAATGCTGAATGTCGGACACACTCTATACAATATCTGGTTTAAACTTGTTTTATATAATGAAATAAAATTCCACGAAGGTCTTTGTAGGTATCTATTGGGCCATTCAATTTAAAATCTGTTTACATCCAATCGATATAAAAATAACACTAGTATTTTATTATAGCTTCCTCATTCTCATCAGCCAGCTCATCAAATCATCTAAAACATATTTCTACATATTCAAAGTGTCTCTTTCTTCTTAAGCCTGAGGCATCTAATATCACAGTATGAATAAATTAAGTATCTACCTACTCCTTGACTTAGCCTTTTGCTAATATGCATACGATCTGCGACGCTCCTTGTAGTATTTCGTTATAGCGGTTGCTGCTTTTCGTTTTACTTCAAATTATTGGCTTATTAATTGAACTTGTGTGTGGTTTATTTTTGGCCTGAAGTCGCGCAACCTCTTTTTCTTGTTCTTGAAAAAGAAGTGAATATGTTGGTGGATAACTGGATTTCGGTAGTTTGCGAAAATGTGAATGGTTTGTGGCTTATTGTGTGTAATAGGTTGAATGTTTGAGATACATTTTTGGGTAAGTTTTATTAAATAAGTTATAATGGAGATAATTAATATTATAGAAAAAAATATATACAGTGTGTTTCAAAAAACATGTGCCATCTCTCGTGGGAAGATTCATCACGAAAAAATAACATTTATTTTTCATATCAGCATAGATGCAATTCTGCTTTGTTTCGTAGCTACAGGGTGTTAAAATCTTAATATTTTTTCGATTTATTATACTTTTCTTCCAAGTACTGTTGGCATTTCGAATGAAATTTTAAGGGTAAAAGTTACTATAAATGTGACATATTTTAAAACTAAAAAACTGTCGAAATATTCACCAGGGACGTGTATATGGGTTATAACTGGAATATTTTTGTAAAAAAAAAACATGTGCGTCACTGACTTTTTTTCTCTTGTAATAGTGTAAGCAGTTTAATGCTGATTAAAAGTTGTCTCTTTATAATTTGTCGATTTCGGCCTCCTTGATGAGATAAACGCAATTTTATTAATTTGCCTTGATCCAAGTCTTAATAGCAACCTTTCAAAAATTTTAATATGATTAACTTGTGAAAGTTTTAAATAAGTACACATTGATTCTTCAAAAAAAATATGAAAAAAAGTTCCTATAATCATGGGTATAGAAATGCATAGTAACTTTTTAAAATTAGGTTTTTTGTAATTATCTTAAATACCATTATTTTTTTATTTGAAATTGCTGTAGATTGGACTAATAGTAATAATACCTAATAGTAATAATATTAAATTGAATAATAAATTAGGTAAAATATATAATGTATTAATTTAATTTTAATTTTATTAATTGTGATTAATAAAATTGCGTTTATCTCATCAAGGAGGCGGAATTATACAAGGTGTATTACCAGAAATAAGTGCAAGTATTTTAACTGGTAGTATAGTTCAACCCCAGAAACACGCCTATGAGGTTTTTTTCACGAAAAATAATTCAAAGATTTTTGAAAAATTTTTTGGAAATTTTTTTAGTTTTTAGTTAAAAAAATATAATTTCTTGATAATATGGCAACATAGGTAGTAGATTAAATTATACAAGAAAGAAAATCCAGAAAAGATCTAATGGTTCTCAAAGTTTGTGCAAAAAATATGTATCTTTTATCGAGACCTACCACTTCTTAAAATACTTGCACTTATTTCTGGGACACCCTGTTTATTAATTAAATAAATAAAAATTAATGAAATTATATATTATTCAGGGCCGCCGCTAAGGTGTTACCCGCCCGTGTGCAACTCAATATTTGCCGCCCCCTTATATTAAACAAAATATATAAAAATTGCATAGATTTTTGACATACCTATATATAATATTATGTCTATATTAGCCGAGACATGTATGGTATAATTAATACCCGTAAATAAGTACTTACTCAAATAATTAAAGTTTTAATCCCGCAGAGTCAAGTCTAGTCTCCAAATTAAAAAAATAAATGTCCAGTAAAATAAAACACTTATAACTAAACAACATAAAAAATTATTGAAATCGAACTTTTCGGGCTTTCGTTTCCGAAAATTTGACGATATCTTTAATACCCAATGTCGTGCATACCTCTTGTTCGATAGATAACAATACAAAGCTAAAGCAGAAAGTCTTCCTTGCGTCATCGAAGATACAAAGTCTAATAATATTAAGTCTTGAGGTACCTACAGTTCCTACAGCAACCGGCAGTGTTAGGAATATTAGGGTTAGGAGGTTAGGTATAATAATTAGGGTTAAATTTGGAAATATTGAATGTAGATTATTTTCGTACATGTACTAGTAGTATATCACTAGGATATTTTTCTCTGTTAAAATAGAGTCGAATAGCTTTAATTTCCTCGAATAAATCGGTTTCGCTGATATCACTCTCCGAGCTGTTTGTGTCTCTAAAGGCCTGATGGATTTTCTTACAATTAATTTTAGTTTCGTCATCGTTTTTAATTATAGTTATCCTATATATTACATTGAAAATAGGTGTTATTGTAGTATTGTAGTGTACTGTTGTAAAAAATAGTGTTATTGTAGTAATTGGAACCGTTTTTCAATTGCCATTATGGCAGTATCCACAATTTTAAAGTATAAATTTATTTTAAATGACAACTCAGATGACAATAGGGGTTCATCAGTTTCTTCATACTCAAAATGCCTTTTCTTCTTCGGGTAGGTAAGCTGGGGAATGCTACTTGAATGTCATTAATTTGTAGCTATCGCCTTCGATTCGTTTAAAAAAATTGAAAATGTCCATCAGAACGTGTGGTTATGAAATAATTTTTAAATTATTGAGTACATCTAATGAAGATTTTGTGTCAAGTTTTGATGACTGAAGAATTTTGCTCAAACATTAATTTTACAGTTGGGAGTTGGAACTTTTGGTGTTACACAGCATAATAAAATACTAAATCACCACAATACACCAAAACACTTTTACTTTTACACTGGACGCGCGTTTCGCTAACCATGTTAGCTTCATCAGCAGGTGATCAAGGCTCCATCTTCAACTTCAATCCTGATCATCTGCTGATGATGCTGGTTAACGAAACGCGCGTCCAGTGTAAAAGTAAAAGTGGTTTGGTGTATTATGGTGATTTAGTGTTTTATTTTGCTAACATTAATTTTACTTAAAATATCGTGCCATATTATAATAGAGCATATAAATTTAAACTCAAAAATTTGATTTTTTAGTGATTTTGCTAACGTTCTGGTCATATCCCTTTTGGTATCATTTTTCAATGAACATTTCCTTATATTTTTATCTCTGGAAAAGTTAAAGTTTTTAATTCGCCTTGGACAATTTTCAATAATAAATTGAACTTCATTTGGATTAAATTTTGCAGGCCATGTTTCGGGATCGTTCGAAACCAAGTATAGGCTGGAACTTTCTACACAGCAAGCCGTAACCGCTGATAAAGATTAACTGTGTTGATTATGGTTTCAGCCTCAGCACTGGCACTATTATTGCTATCACTGTCATTTGACCTTTCATTATTTATGTCACTAGCTGCAACCGAAGTAGTTTGTTCTGAAATAGAATTTTCTTCATCTCCTTCACAAAGAACTTCTTTTGAAGTTGAAGATCCTAAATTTTTTGTCCGACTTGTTCGACTTGTCCGAGTCTTTTTCTCTGCTTGGGATCAAAGATGATTATGTGGTCATAAAATATTTAATAAGAATATTATTAGGGAAAATAGGATCGTTATTTATTTTTTTTGTTTGTATTTAAGAAAAAAAATCAGTGGTGCCTGTTTTGGCCGCCCCTATACCTGGCCGCCCGTGTGCACCGCACACTTTGCACACATGGTAGCGGCGGCCCTGATATTATTGAAAGTTATTAACAAAATTAACTGTTGGCTCTAACCAACATATTTTTGCAACATTAAAGTTACTTTAATGTTTAATAACGTGGTTTCCACTTGATTATTTTATTATTTAATAATCCGCGTTCTAACTACAACAAAAAAAAGCAGACGTTCAGTTCCGCGAATGAATTTACGTTGTTCGTTTTGGATAGTTTTCTTATTTATTTTTTCATAACAAATAGCTTTGTAAATATTAATTTAACTATTGTTATATAATCAGCATGTGATTTACCAAAAATTAATTAAAAAAAACCAACAGTCATTTGTTATTTAACTAATAATATACAGCATGTCCCTGGACCGTCTTTATAAGAGGAAACACATTTTTATTATTAACTAAAAGTTTTTAATAAAATGGTCCTTGTTCTAAAGTGGTTAGTCCCGTTTATACTTCTTCCAAATTCTATACTGCTTTAGAGAAAAATATAAAATATAGTTCAAAAAAAAGTGATTATAAATTTTAGGCTTCTTTAACACTTTAAAACTGAAAAAATCAACTATATTTTCATATTTTTCTCTAAAACTGTATGGGAATTTGAAAAAGTATAAAAGGGATTAATAATTTTAGAAGAAACAAAAACTTTTATGAAGAATTAATTTTTTCTCGAAAAGTTAATAATAAAAAGTTTTTCCTCTTGCAATGACGATTCAGGGACATACTGTATATGCTATTATAGTAATTAATTTCAGGTTTATATACGTGCATCGACGTTGAAAACATAGGAAATCCCATGCAAATTTTGAACTACCCAAATATTGGCTTCCCTATTGATTTTACAACGAAGTCGTAAATAGGTTTTTAAAGGTCTGCTGAATACACATACGAAATTTCAAACATTCTGGGCAAGCCAATTTTGTCTAGTTTAAAAAAATCTGTTTGTAATTATAACTGAACAGTGGCGTAACAACAGACTCACGGGCCTGTGTGCAAAAGTTTTACCGGGCCCCCTATTACACCTACATATTTCAATACTTATATACTAATCTGAATAATACAGGGTGGCCAATCGAAAATGTTCCGCAAGGCATAACGGCCAGGGTAATTTTTTTTTTCAGAAAATTCAAAAACACGCCAGTTTTGTTTGTGAGGGGGACAACTTTTGCCCCAAAAATGATTGCAAAATCTTCAAGCCTCTAAGTGGGGTTGTCATCCCCCAACTTTTTTCAAATGGGAAGGGGGGTCAAGTGGCGCCGCAATGAAAAGAGCTTTCTATTCTCTATATTTCCCCGCCTCGTTTTTGAAAATCGATCGAGTCATTGAGAAAATATGAAGGATTGAAATTTAAAACATTTATCAGAGTAAATAATAAGGATAAATTCCTTCGACCAATTTGAGGTTTTGAACATTATCAAATTAATTTTTATATAGTATTATTTATTACTGCAACACAGAATGTGTAGTCCAAAACATATAAAATATCAAATAAATAAAAACAAAACAAAAAACAACAACAAAACTCACTAAATTAAAATAAACAATGTAAATAGGAACATGAACATGTTAAAATTCTTTTTTTCTCTGCTTTAAGCATGGGCGAAAGTTGACACAATATTACCAATGTGTCTATTGTACGGGCAACTTCATTTTCTATTGAAATAATTGCTAAAGTTAATAACCGTTTTTCGCCCATAGTATTTCTTAAATAATTTTTGACAAGCTTTAATTTGGAAAAAGATCTTTCAGCCGAGGCCACAGAAACAGGTAAGGTGAGAAAAATATGACACGCTGTTAAAATCTCGCTGAAACTAGAAGACGATGAAAGGTTTTTAATTAAAATAAATTCAGTGAGTTCAAAAATGCAATTGATTTCATATAAATTATTTCGGAAACATTGCCTGAAGGAGAGTAACTGAGAAGAAATCGTATAAGCAATATCGTCGGGGTATTTAAGGTATAGAACCTGACCCATTTCATATATATCTACCTCATCAGAAACAGAAGGATTCTGCTTGATTCGCGATAGCATGTGATAGATATGGAAATGCGGCCCGGGCCCCCGAGGGCTCGCCACAGTGCTTCGAACATATGGCTCTAGAGGACAAAAATGCAAAACTTCTCTTTTATTGTAGGCAATTTATTCAAACTAGGTTTATTTGACAGAAATGATGAGTACTCTCATTGTACTAAATGATGATGTTCTTAGTCCCACGTTTATGAAAAAAAATCTTATAAATAATAAAAATGTTGGAGCTGTGTTCTATCTAAGGAAATAATAATTTATAGTATGAAAACGGTGTAAGTATTAAATAAATTCCTGTGATAAAAAAGAATTGGAATAACATTAGAACGTGATTCCTACAATATAAGCCTAATATAAGATAAAAATGTTTTTCTTTAATGAAAAAGAAACTAATGTTATATTTAATAAAAAAAAACTTAAGATACTATAAATTTACTTTAGGACAACAAAATGCATAGATCGTAACTACTCTGATTCAGAAGAATCATTGCTGACAGAACCTTCCAAATTTATAGTATCCAAATCACAGGTAGATGAAATATCCTCACATATACGATATTTCTGTACATCATTTTCTAATATGTTACTTTTTCGCGTTGTTACTGTTCTTTTTGTTGGTATGAGGGGTTCGGATGTTAATAGTTACCTCTTTAATAGACCATATCCATATATTATTTTTTCGTTTTCTTTGGTATGAGGTTTTATAATAAATTGAAAGATGGAAACATTTTTTATGCCACATTTCGCTCCAACATAGTGAGCTCAGGCACAAGTGGTTATAAAATTGGACTGGAAGGTTCATCAATATCTAATAAAGAACACATTTTTTGAAATATAAATAATTTTGAGTTCTTGTCCTTATGATTAAGCCAAGTATTAACCAGATCGGCATTGCTTATCAATTTTACTCCATCTGAAAAGTATTAAAAAATAAAGTCCGTCGCAAGCGGACGCAGGTGAACTATACAAAAATTAAAAGTGTATGAATATGGCAACAAAAATATTCAATAAATACGATATGTTTTGATATGTTTTTTTTAATGACTTTTTGAAGTTTGAAAACGTAAAATTTTTATACCCATTTAAGAATCATCTTAAAAAATAAATAAAAACTAAACAATAACGAACTTGTTTAGAAATAAATTTAAAGTACATACCTTGTTTAACAATATCCATAGTGGCTTTCAATTAAGTACATACCGTTTAACTCCATATACAGAACTACTATGAATGTTATTCTTTTTACTAATATAAGATAATGATCGCAAAATTTATTTTTAGTGAAAATATTTGCTAATAAAAAACGCTGTTTATGAAAAATAATATACAGGATGGTTGAACATTGCTATAAGTATAAAATTACATATTCAGATATTAGTAAATTTTAACTTTTTTTTCGATTTTTGTCCATGGGACGAAGCACTGTGGCTCGGGCCCGTGTGCTTCGCACACACGGCACATCGGTAGTTACGCCACTGTAACTGAACAGGTAACAATGCAAAACTAGATAAATGCCAACATTCCTTAAGAAGTTGTCAACCTACGATTTTATTATTGTCAAATGTAATTTGTTATGCTCTCTACGCTATTACGTTATAGTACCTAGGACCTACGGTTGGTGTCCACGAAATGCATTTTATAATTTAAAACTTGTTCGAATTAATCAAAAGCCTAACGTATAGAAAAAAATTAAATTTGAAATTGACAAAATCATAGGTTGACAACTTAAGATATGTTGGCATTTGTCCGGTTTTGCATTGTTACCTGTTCAGTTTCAATTTAAACATAGATGCAGTTTTTATTAAATTTGGCATGTGTATTCAGCCACAAGAGACCTTTAAAAAACCTATTTACGACTTCGCTGTACACATATACATATACCGCCATTACTCGCTGACGAGTATTTGACACGCATCAGAAGATGGCACGCAAGGCGTTTTCTTTCATGAGCTTTTCTGTTACTTCGCTGTAATATCAATAGGAGAGCCAATATTTTGACAAGTCAAAATTTGCATGGGGTTCTCTGGTTTCCAACGCGTGTACACCACCCGGTATGTATGAATCAAGTTTTATTATGAACCATTGTTTTTATGAAAGTAAAGCTTCATTCAGAACCTGGCAATTAGTGGAGTAAATTAGTGGTTTCAATTAGCGTAGAAGTTTGTTCCTCTAATTTGAATGTAAGCATTCAGAACGTTAGAATTAGTGGTAGGAATTAGTAGTGGGAACTATCGAATGAATACGATCGAAACATTCGATAGTTGCAATTCATTCGAATAATTCGATAGCTAGTAAGAAAACATTCGTCGAAAACTATTCGAATAAAAATTATCGAATAGATGCGTCATCTGCCTTGAAATATTGTATTCTAGTAATTCGGCAGCAAAAACCATTCATTTATAAAATTCATTCATTTACTCAAATTCATTTATTCGTCAGATCGATTTTAATAAAATATAAACTGGATTTTAGTTGTCGTCCGGCGACGTAGGTTTCTTTCTCTAGAAACCCGACAGCGGTCGGTGGCAATGCTATGAAAGAAGCCGGCATCTTTTGATTTTTTGCGGAGTCTAATAAAGATAAGGACACATTATTTTTTTATTGAGGTGCTAGTATTTACACAGAAAATACATTATGAATGGGCGCTGTTGCCATATATTCGTATTAGTTGGTATTAGCAAAAGAATATTTTTCTTTAGCATTAGTTAAAGTTAGGCATAGTATGTCTATATGTTTTGCATTTTTTTATTAATATTCTGTTGTTACACTGCAATAATACTTTTTATTTGGATGTAGGAAAATTATTTTTTAATGTTTTAATCAAAGACTGGCATAATAAATAATAATAACACTAATAATTTTTATACAAAAATTTAAAATCATTAATAATATAAACATTTTTTTTAAGTAGTATCAAAATATAAACAACAAATAGAAGTCAAAAGTATTTATATTAGATCCTATTTAAAAATAATATAGTCTCTAAATGGCAATGTTGGTTTATTAAATAATAATAATTACAGAACTAATTTGTTATATTAACAACAAATTTTAAAATCATGAAATATAAACATTTATTAATTTTCTAAGCATGCAGTGTAATGGAAGGAAAATATAAATAAAAAATTAGAAATCAAAATTATTTATATTAATTTTTATTACTTAATATTACTATTTAAAAATAATATTTACTTTTACTGGCATTTACTTTAAAAAATAAATGAAATATTTCTTCGCAAAAAACTACATGTAAGAGAATTAGCATAAACAAAATACAAACATTGTTAACATTTGTTTTTAAATTGGCACGTGTAAAACTTTCAATTTAATTTTCTCACCCCAAAATTTGAGTTTGATAACCCCATTTACTTAACCACATTACTTAAATATGATGATTAAGTTCAACTAATTCATATTATTAAAACGTCTAAAATACAAATATGTATTTTTAAAATTAATTGGAAGTTCATCTCATCTCTCTTAAAAATTGCTACTTCTCAAAATTTCCCATTAAAAAATGTAATCTAATCTAACCATAATATACATACAAAATTAAATAATTGAAAGATCGGGCTACGGAAAATCAAACAAATTTTCGGAAAAATTTTGACCACTTCGCACACAATCGTCAATTAAAAAAAACTACTATTTTAGTATTTTAAATATTTTAATAAATGCAAAAATAGCATAGTATTTACAAGGCGAAGTTATAAAAATTTGGAAGAATTAATAATGCACTGACGCACACAAAAATCAAACGAATACTAAATTTCATTTATCAAAAGCATTCGATAGTCGTGGCTCGTGGCGCAACGATAACCATTTAGTCGCACGGCGAGGTTGTCACATATGCTTTAGTATACAAATGAATGAATGATTTTATTCGAATGAAACCATTCGATAGTTGAAATCATTCATTCAGTAACCATTCGATAGTCTAATTCATTCGATAGTTCCCATCGCTAGTAGGAATTTTCAATTAGTGGAAAAATTTACCAATCTTTTAACTTTTCAATTTTCTTTTAATTATACTTTAAAATTTGCGAGGAATGTCATTTTGGCCTTTGGTTATCATCCGTCAAGAGAAAATGTGGTTATAAATCAAAAGTTTATTGTTTTATAAGCTTAATATTAGACTTTCTCTATGGATACAACCCTTATACAACTGATTACCACAAGTTGTTGCTATAGGATATTCTATTAATTTTAATTGTGTTTTTTAAAGATTGTGAATGATCGTAAACTAAAAAGTATAAAGTGTAATTGAAACCACTAATTTATACACTAATTGCGAGGTTCTTAATGAAGCTTAAACCAGTAATTTTAGTAATAATATTTAAAACAATACATTCTGGCACCTTCGCCAGGTCATCAATTTAGAAATCCATGCCTAAACATAAAATCATTTATCTGACAATTAGTAAAACACTGACCTTCACTTACAAAACTATTATTAAGGTTCCCTTTCAACTGAACATTACTAAACAACAAACAACTTAACAGTAGATGTAGATAATTACTTATGTATTAAAAATACCGAATAACGAATTCTAAGAAAATCTAAACTATGTTTAGTTTTCTGAAACGAAATACATAATCGGTTGAAATTTAAAATGTCCCTATCAAAATGTCTATTAACTGTAATACGAATGTGATTTTAATTGAATTAATTCAATTATACCATTTGTTTACTTTTTTTGTGATATATGAACAACTCTAATAATGTGATGATGACCAAAATGTATTTTGAGAATATCTATAGATATCATTTGAGGGTGTAATAAGGATGTTCCTTTTTTTAGTAAAAAAGAATATGTGACGATGAAGAATTTTAAGATCAATATAAAGGATCCTAGCAGAATTCAAAGTGCAAGAAATCGTTTTCTGAATTTAGTGAGTTGTTGGAAAACCAGTAAAGATGAAACAAGTGTTGTTTTAAAGGATTACAGATCGTCGAAAGAAGAATTTGCTATAGAAGGTAAGTCATATTTTAAATGACTTAAAACTAATGACTGAAATTCACGTAGGTACATGAATTATTTATATTTTAAATGCATACAGGGTGGTCCGAACTGTATTCCGGAAACTTCGGCAGCATATTTGGCAGATAAAAGTAAGCAAAAAAGTTCGTATAAATGTATGTTCTAAAATGCTTAGTTTCGGAGATACAGGGTGTATAAATTTCTTTTTTGAGATTTTTTCCCAATAATTTCTGAAGTAACGTCAATATTTAGATGAAAATTGGCGTTTGGGAGTTTTTTGGCATGAGAAATTTGTTTTTGTCAATATAACTCCATTTGTAGAGGGCGCCACCTATATGAGTTTTAACTGTTTTGAAGAGTAATAACTTTTCGTCCGTATCTGTATAAAACTATTGGATGCAAAAATATATATTTTCCTGATTTTTTACGTAAAAAATGTCTCTTGGTAAAAATCGCACCGTGCAACTGTTCTCAAGATATTTAAAATGGAAATAGTCAATACATGTCATTATTGACAAAAAATAAACATGTTGAGTAGGTAGATAGTTATTTGACTGAAATGATAAATTTGGGAACTTTTTATTTTTTTAATTAATTATAAATTTTTCTCCGAAAAAATGATGATAAAACAGTTTTTGTTGAACTTTTGGCATAGAAACATTTCAAATTTCTGATTTCAGTCTAAGGACTATTTAGTCAACATATTTAATGTATGCGAATGACGACAGGTATTGATAATTTCGATTCCAAATAACTCGAGAACCATTACTCGTAGCGAGTTTTAGCAAGAGACATTTTTCACGTAAAAAATGTCGTAAATGTATATTGTTTTACTCAGTAGTTTTATACAGGTACGGATAAAAAGTTATTACCCTTCAAACAAGTTAAAAACATGTAGGTGGCGCCCTCTACCAATAGGAGACATATTGACATCCAAATCCCAAATTTCTCATGTCAAAAAACTGCCAGACACCATTTTTCATCCAAATATTGATGTTACTTCAGAAATTATTTGGAAAAAATCGAAATAAAAATGAAACTTCTACACCCTGTATCTTCGAAACTAAGCATTTTTGGACATACATTTATACGAACTTTTTTACTTATTTTTATCTGCAGAATATGCTGCCGAAGTTTCCGGAATACAGTTCGGACCACCCCGTATACGTATTTAGTAATGTTAGTAACCTGATATTTGTCTTTAGTAGACCTGATCATTTTGAACTACAAAATGATCTAAAAATAATGGCGTCAGCTATGGCTATGAAATGAAGATCGCTGTCTTTTTATACATAAAGTTATATGTGCACTGTCATCCACATATAATTTTTTCCATTTCGATCATACGGTTCTTCTAGTGCACCAATTTTGATGATTTTTAAGCATGTTTTTAATACTAAAATTGGCTGTAAATCGTTACACTGTTTTCTTCAAAAGTAAATATCTCCAATAGAAATACAGCTATTGAATAAATAAATGCAAGTTGATGACAGATACTTCTTTTTAAATTCCGTAGTTTGTTAAACAATTCCACAGGATGTTTTACACTTTCCCCAAAATATCAACATTTTGTTTTCTCTTGTAATAGACTGAACGAGAACTTTTAATTTAAATTTAAAAGAATCTAAACAGTCGAATTAGCAGCAAAAATAGGTATATAAAAATTCATTTTTATAACAGTCATAAAAATTATAATACTGAGATTCTTCAAAATTAATGTTAATTAAAAAAATAAGTAATAAAAATTAAAGTGTGTTCTATAATTTTCCCATTTACAAATTGGCATGGTAAAGGAATTTCCACAGTAAAGTGACAATTAAATCTACAATAAATTGTTATTAAAATGTTTCTATGGAAGAAACCTTGTACGTTCTGACCTTAAGGTTCTGACCGGTTAAAACATTATCTGTGTTAAATTAATTCAGAGGAAAATAATTTGAATGCAGTATTACCACACCTACCGCTATAATTATATAACATACAGGTGTTTAAACTAAGATAACTCATAAACAAGATTTTAGTCTTCTTGCACTTTCTCTGACTCTTTAATAAAAATCATATTAAAACAGTTATATTATGTAATTCCTATAATAAAAGAAGCCAACCTGTTTCTTTCAGGCCTTTTGTTAACTGATCTGCCCTTCCATGTCAGGTTTGATGTTTAAAGTTTTTACAAAATTGCGTCTAACATAAAATTTATCATGATTTTATGTATCAGTACATTATTTTTTAATAAACAGTGTGATTCCAAGATTTCCAAGATTTTTACACATTTAATTTATTTCTTTAATTAGAATTATACCGTGTGGTTTTAGAATTGGGTCTTGATACATTGTACAAATGTACGTTAAAAATTTTGAAATACTCTAAATACAAAAAATGTTAATTTTTTAATTCGCCATCTATTAAAAAAATAAAAAAAAACGAAGAAAAATTATTTTATATTTTAGAAACTATGGCGTAGAATTTTGAACATCCTGTATGATTTACGATTACCATATTTATAGCAAAGTAAATACAGCCCATCTAAAAAAATACCTAATATGGTTTTAATTTCAGGATGGTTCTTGAATTTTTAATCATTTTTGTTAAGGCTGAAAAAAATGTACAGGGTGGCGCACCTCGTTCGGTTGATTATACGAAAATGGAAAGATGTAGAAATAAAATAGCAATTTTTTAGTGACACTTAGTAGCTATTTTTAAAATCGACATTAGTTTATGGACTTTATTTAAACTTATAACAGGTTATTTTTATTTATTTTTTTAATCAATTTATTTATTCCCTCATATAAAACATATATACAACACATAAATAATGTACAGCATATACATATCATAGAAAATCTGGGTGTCGTCCTTCTTCATATGTCGCAGCATCAGTGACCTGATGGTACCAGATCCTGGCCAGATGGTATCGAAGGCATTCTTTTCTTAATTAATTTTGTCGTCGATTTCTGGATTTAGTGTAGTGTTGGGAAAATTCGAATTAAATAATACGACTAATTCGATAGTAAATTAAAACTAACTAATTCGAATTATCTTTTTCGATATAATCGAGATAAAAATTAGTAGTATTTTATATTATATCTGTGGTAACCGAATTACAAATGAACATAAAACATAACCTCTTATGGACGAATACGAATATTAGTAATTAGTAATTAGTATAGTACTATTAGTAGTATTCTTTCGTTCTGAACGAACTGAAAATGTTCACTTAAACTGATTTATAAAGGGAATCGACAAAGAAAGGAACGATCCGATATAGAAAAATCCAGAAATCATTGTTATTTCCTATACCACGTAGGAATAAATCAGTTTAAGTGAAAATTTTCATTTCGTTCAGAACGAAAGAATACTACTATTATTTGGTTCATTTCCATCTCACCCAAATTTCACCGAACACCTGCCAAACAGTAAAATTAATTTTCTTCTTTTATCTAAATAATTATTGATTGCAACTGATAAAATAAAAAGAAATACGAACCGCACGTAAACAAGGACATACTTATATCGTTTTAGAAGAAGCTTTTATTTTAGATATGAGCTTTTCAATAGGAATTGAAACAATCATAAACTCGGCACTTTTAAATTTAAAACTTTAAATTATGGTTTAATTTATTAAACGGCTTCGGCACAGTTAATAGAATACATTGAATAAAGAATTTTTTTTATTTTTTATTCAGTGATAGAATAGAGGTATGGCAATGGTTCAGATTTGTTTAAAATAGCCCCTAGACGAGCATTAGCTGGGACGAATTTATTTTTAGGTTAAATTTATAATACTACTAAATAATTCGAATTATTAATTCGATTGTGAAATATGAATTATTACTAATTATTCGATGGTGAAAATAATTCGATTATTCCCATCACTAATTTAGTGTATGGTTCTATTTAATATTAACCATTTAATCCTTTTTTTGAATTGTATAAATTTCAATTTTTTTACCTCCTCTGCTAAACTATTGAATGTTTGAATTGTTTTTGTTGTTAGCCTCTGTGTTATTGTCTTATTTTTTACTTTATGGCTTCTAATATGTGACTTTCTCCTTGTTTGGTAATTGTGAACTTCCTTGTTTGTATTTAATTTAATATTCGTTTTTATAGTATTGTTTTTTATTTTATACAGCAGTAGCAAGCTATTAAAAAGTATTAATTGTTTTATATCTAGTTCTTGCACTGTATCAAATAATATGTGTGTTGGTGTTTTTTTGTGTTATTTATATATTAATTTTAAAATTTTATTTTGTTGACGTTGCAATGCGTTTAAATTCTTTTCGGTCGTATTACTACATATATTCATTAAATAGTTCATCCTTGAGGTAAACAGTGCGTGATATAAAGGTTTCAAATATACCTACAAATAGGATTTTTTTGACAAGCGTTCCTTTGAAAAACTACTTTTCCTATTTCGCATAGCTGATAGTGTGGTATATGAAAAACCTATTAGACAGAAACGTGTCGTTGGAAGTGAAGAAAATGAATTTGCCTGCTTAATTGATTCTTTTATAGAAAATCCAATATATCTACAATCTACAAGTCATCGTAATATAAATCAAAGAACTACTTCTTTATTTTTCTTAATAAAATAATAAATACTTACTTATTAAACTATTGTAGGTAAATTAAATAAAAGTAAACTGTTATAAACTTAAATGAAGTCCATAAACTAACGTCGATTTTGAAAATAGCTACTAACTGTCACTAGCAAATTGCCATGGCGGCGACACCAACCATCTTGATTACCATTTTATTGAAAAATCGCTTTTTATTCAAAATCTGAGCCAGATAGGTATAGGAAACCCTAATATAGTTTGAAAGGGCATTTAAGTCTGCTTCGACTTATTTAAAAAAATACATAGTGTTGTATTTGAAATAACGAAGATTTTTTATGTAAAATAAATATTTAAAATAGACCAGCAATTTTTGATACCCCTGTATACATTTAAGGAAGCAATCAATTTTTTTAGTAAATTTTATTTCTCCGGCTTCAAAAAAATCAGCACAAGAATTTACTCTGAAAAGTAATGTACAGGGTGTTGACAAACTTTTTTATTATAGCATGCATATTTAAATATTTTTAAATATCTCAAAAACCAAAGCATTTAAACATATGAAACCCTTATAATAAATGTCTTATTTTATGCCTAAATCCAAAAATGAAATAAAATATCGGGTGTTCCATAAGAAAAAATATAACTTTGGTATGGATGTTAGTTCTGACACACCTATGCATAATAATTATAAATTATGCACATTGCCTCTCTACATATATCCACAAAAAAATGGCCGAGGCGAATGAAGTGCGCCACCCTGTATATTTTATTTATTTATTAATATCTCTGAAACTACCCAAGCAGCATTTGGACGTCGGGACAACGTTCTGCCACGCGACCAAACGTCGGGGCGCAACGTCGGCACAACCTCGTGCCAACCCTAGTCTGCACTGGTTTGGAGAATAATTTTTGGGTCGAAACGACGTTGGATACCGACGTTGGCTAGAAGCCTAATTTAGTACAAACTGCAACGTTGTTTAAAATCCTAATTCACAGAAATACAAAACTAATATGGCGTCTAAGTCGCGTTTATCCTAAATTGGGATAATTATAGTAAAAATATTATATTTATAATTTAGTTAGAGACATATGTCAGATGGCAGTGAAGGAAAACAAAACAAAAGTATTTAAGTGTGGAGGATGTTTGAAGATCATAATTATTGAAACACTTTAACCGACTCTGTAACTCGTTACCCAAGGTAAAAAGTTAAACGCAAACAACTTTATTGATAAATGTATTGTTTCTACTTTAAAAAATACTAATGGGCCTTGAAATTAAAGAAGTTTTAAAAATTTTCTTGAATTTTTTTTTTAGTAAAATGAGAATAATTTATTCGCATTCGAAAAAATTGTTTCCGCGTATTTTTTAGGGTCAAATATTTCAAGTTAATGTATTCAAAAAGCAGGAATTGCTATTTTAAGAACGAAACATTTTCTTATTTAACAACATGGCGGCTTTAACTTTGTTGTTTTGGAGATTAAGATGGAGTAGTTCGAGTAGTCGCATACTGGACTAATAAAGTCGCAGTTCGGCCTTAACAGGTAGTATACTAGTCGCAAGATTGCCTAATTTAGTCATTCTAGAGTCTAGCTTGTGCCGCCCTCTATAATCTAAATAAACGAGGAAGTGTCGGTAATATATGTCGATGTATATTTAAATTTAGTTTTATATGTACCTTTCTTATGTCCCATTTTAATTAAGTTTTTTTTTTATAAAAACAAAAACAGCACTGAACTGTCTGACTGAACAGAACAATGAATTGAAAATTTAAGATTTAAGGTTATGGTTCAATACAGTTGCAAAAAGGTAGTGACTCTACGTCCTACCAACGTAAGAATAAGGAAATCTAAACAACGTTGGAATTAGTAAAACAGACGACGTTTGCATAACGTTGGAATAGGTCCTGAAACTGACGTCGGAAAACTCTATATTATCCAACGTTGTAACTACGTTGTCCGAATCACCTAAAGATCACTTAAGCAAAAAAGGTTACAAGACAACGTTTATTCGACGTCGCAGAAGCTTCCTACTTTGCTGTAGTACTAGTCCAACGTCGGCACAACGTTATAAAAACGTTTAAATTTATTTTAATACCCAAGGTAGGGAGCTTACTATTTTTTGTAACTAATCCAACGTTGTGATTAATAAACATGTGGTCGCAAGTCGTGAAAATGCTACTTGGGTATCGAAGTATATTTACTCATAAGAAAGGAAGCCTAATAAAAAAATCATCTCGATCCACCCATACTTTTTTGAGCCACCCTATAGAAGTTAAAATATTTTCCTGAAATACATCCTAGTAGATATTTTAGAATTGCACTTAAATAAAATTCTCAAGTCTTTCATTCTAGGAGTTACAGATGCCCGACGCACTATTGCCAGACCCTGTAGGTCTAATCTGACAGAATAAAATTGATTATACCAATAAATCATGATAACTATCTCATTATTTTTAGGTTGTGGGTCTCCACCATCAACAGAATACATATTTGACTTCTACGAAAACGTTTCAACAAATAATCAACAGAACATTCCACTACATTACGAACTCATCAAGCTCAACCTTGTAGAGCTCACCAAATTTATTTCTGGAAAAAGTTCTTTCTTCGATGATATCGACTGGCAAATTATTGGTAATGATAATCTCGAAGGAATATTTAAGGATGTCAGTGAAGCACAGTTGAACGTTTCTTTTCTATGGAGCGCTTTCATCCAGAGATGGGATTTATTGGAAGGATTTTTGAAATTGGGAGCCTCAATTGAGTAAGTGTGTATAGCGAAGTGTGTGGCGATTAGTGAAGATATACAGGGTGGTCCGAACTGTATTGCGGAAACTTCGGCAGCATATTCTGCAGATAAAAATAAGTAAAAAAGTTCGTATAAATGTACGTCCGAAAAAGCTTGGTTTCGCAGATACAGGGTGTAGAAGTTCCTTCTTTATTTCGATTTTTTCCAAATAATTCTTGAAGTAAAGTCAATATTTGGATCAAAATTGGTATCAAAATGGGTTATATAATGGTAGTATAGGAGTTTTTTGACTTGAGAAATTTGATTTCGATGTCAATATGACTCCTACTTGTAGAGACCACATACATATTTTTTAACTAGTTTGAAGAGTAATAACTTTTTGTCTGTACCTGTATAAAACTAGTCAGTAAAAAAATATACATTTACGACGTTTTCTACGTAAAAAAGGTCTCTTGGTAAAAATCGCTACTAGTAATAGTTCGCGAGATATCTGAAATCGAAATTATCAATACATGTCATCATTGACATAAATTAAACTTGTTGACTAAATAGTTATTAGACTGAAATCACAAATTTGAAATGTTTTATGCCAAAAGTTCAATAAGAACTGTTTTATCATATTTTTTTCGAAGAAAAATTTATGATTAATTAAAAATCCCAAATTTATCATTTCAATCACATAACTATCTACTCAACATGTTTATTTTTAGTCAATAATGACACGTATTGACTATTTCCAATCTAAATATCATAAGAACGGTTGCTCGTAGCGATTTTTACCAAGAGACATTTTTTACGTAAAAATCACGGAAATATATATTCTTTCACTCAGTAGTTTTATACAGGTACGGACGTAAAGTTATTACCCTTCAAAACATTTAAAACACATGTAGATGCGCCCCCTACATAGGAGTCATATTGACATCAAAATTAGTAGTGGGAACTATCGAATGAATACTATCGAAACATTCGATAGTTGCAATTCATTCGAATAATTCGATAGCTAGTAAAAAAACATTCGTTGAAAACTATTCGAATAAAAATTATCGAATAGATACGTCATCTGCCTTGAAATATTGTATTCTAGTAATTCGGCAGCAAAAACCATTCACTTATAAAATTCATTCATTTATCAAATTCATTTATTCGTCAGGATCGATTATAATAAAATATTAACTGGATTTTAGTTGTCGCCCGGCGACGTAGGTTTCTTTCCGAGAAACCCGACAGCGGTCGGTGGCAATGCTATGAAAGAAGCCAGCATCTTTGATTTTTTGCGGAGTCATATAAAGATAAGGACACATTATTTTTTTTATTGAGGTGCTAGTATTTACAGAAAATACATTATGAAGGGCGCTGTTGCCATATATTGGTATTAGTTGATATTAGCAAAGAATATTATTGTTTGGCTTTAGTTAGTTAGCGATAGTATGTATAAATATTTTGCATTTTTTTATTAATATTCTGTTGTTAGGTTAGGTTAGGTTAGATAATAAAATATTTTGGATGTAGGAAAATGATTTTTAATGTTTTTACGCAAAGACTGGTTTAATAAAAATAATAATAACAGTAATAATTTGTTATACCTATAACAACAAAATTAAAAATAATTTAATCTAAACATCTTTTTACGTAGTAGCAAAATATAAACAACAAATTAGATGTCAAAATTATTTATATTAGATCCTATTTAAAAATAATATAATCTTTAATTTTTTTGTGTCAACGTTGGTTTATTAAATAATAATAATTACAGAACTAATTTGTTATATTAACAACAAACTTTAAAATCATGAAATATAAACATTTATTAATTTTCTAAGCATGCAGTGTAATGGAAGGAAAATATAAATAAAAATTAGAAATCAAAATTATTTATATTAGGTACTTTTATATTACTATTTAAAATAATATTTACTTTTACTGGCATTTACTTTAAAAATAAATGAAATATTTCTTCGCAAAAAACTACATGTAAGAGAATTAGCACAAACAAAAACAAACATTGTTAACTTTTTTAAATTGGCACGTGTAAAACTTTCAATTTAATTTTCTCACCCCATAGTTTGAGTTCGAGAACCATTTACTTTCATCAACTAATTCGTATTATTAAAACATCTAAAATACAAATATGTATTTTTAAAATTAAATTCTAAGTTCACCTCATCTCTCTTAAAAATTGCTACTTCTCAAAATTTCCCATTAAAAAATAGACCATAATATATACCATATAAAATAAAATAATTGAAAGATCGGGCTACGGAAAATCACACAAATTTTCGGAAAAATTTTGACACCTGCACACGCACACAATCGTCAATTAAAAAACTACTAATTTAGTATTTTAAATATTTTAATAAACGCAAAAATAGCACAGTATTTATAAGGTGAAGTTATAAAAAGTTGGAAGAACTAATAATGCACTGACGCACACAAAAATCAAACGAATACTAAATTTCATTTATCAAAAGCATTCGATAGTCGTGGGGTGCAACTTTGTTCAAGTTAGCAACCGATCGTTTAGAAGCGATGTCGAAACCAGATCGGTACTATGTTCATTGAAATACTATTGTCGCTCAAATGCTGCGAAATATGGTATCACTATCACACTCTTGCACACGTGTCTAGACTGTCGCCTCGCCACAAAGCGAGAAATCAGAATATCGCGACGAATCGATGTTGCTACTGAACATAGTGCATCAAGCTACAAATTACTTTGCTATCGCTTTGAAACATGAACAAAGTTGCACCCGTGGCTCAACGATAACCATTTAGTCGCACGGCGAGGTTGTCACATATGCTTTAGTATACAAATGAATGAATGCTTTTATTCGAATAAAACCATTCGATAGTTGAAATCATTCATTCAGTAACCATTCGATAGTCTAATTCATTCGATAGTTCCCATCGCTAATCAAAATCAAATTTCTCATGTCAAAAAACTCCCAGACACCAATTTTCATCCAAATATTTATGTTACTTCAGAAATTATTTGGAAAAATCTAAATAAAAATTAAACTTTTATACCCTGTATCTCCGAAACTAAGTATTTTGGGATATATATTTATATAAACTTTTTTTCTTATTTTTATTAGCTAAACATGCTGCCGAAGTTTCCGGAATACAGTTAGTTCGGACCACCCTGTATATAGATTTTGGCCAAGAATTCACACATCTTCATTTTTTATTATGTAATGGTATATCAAGTTAAAAACTTTGTTAACAAATATATTTTCGGTTTTCAGCTATTATGAACCTACCTATGGACTTGGAGCTCTGCACCTCGCTGCTTTCAGCGGCTGTACATTTGGTGTTGAATATCTCCTTTCTCATATTGGCAGCGATCCAAATGTGATGTACAAATGCTACACTCCGTTACATTGCGCAGTCTTTGGCAATAGTACCGAAACAGCAAAAATACTATTAAAAAAAGGAGCTCATATTAATTTGTTAACTAATGATCTCCAGAACAGTATTGAAAGTGTACTTCATTGTGCAGTCAGAGCCAATGCAGTTGACTGTTTGAAGTTGCTCTGTGACGAAGGTGTGTATATTATGTATGTAAAATATAGAAGTAGAAGATATACAGGTTGTTAACTGGACAGTTACTTATAGGGGAACAGAATGGCAACACTGCCTATTGAGAACGCATGCACTTATAGGGTTTTCTGCCGACACGTCCGGTCGCGTTGAGGTTGCCATATTTCAACCATAAAGCTCTTGCCGGGAGTAATAAACAAATTAACAACCTGTATATACCATATACATATACTAATTCTCACTTTATTCCTGCCGAGCATTAACAGTTCCTTTGTGGTTATACAGGGTGTCCCAGAAATATGAGCAAGTGTTTTAACTGGTAGTATAGTTCAACCACAGAAACACGCCTATGAGGTTTTTTCCCGAAATTTTTTTTTTGAAAATTCGGAATTTTTTGAAATTTTTTTTAGTTTTTATTTAAAAACATAATTTCTTGATAATATGGCAACATAGGTAATAGATTAAATTTACAAGAAAGAAAATCCAGAAAAGATCCAGTAGTTCTGAAAATTTTAGCAAAAAATATTTTTTTTTGGAAATTTTCAAAGTGAAATAATAACTGTGTTATTTTGGGCCTATTTGAAAAACGATAAAGAGAAAATATGTTTCTTGTATCGCGATCTACCACCCCTTGAAATACTTGTACTTATTTCTGGGACACCCTGTATAATGAGGTCTTTGGATGAAGGCCTTGCTATACCTGTGCTCCTGTCTGTTTCACCAGTAGATGACCTAATATAGTAATAAAGAGAGATTCCTTTATCGAGAGTTTCATTTCACTTAGAATCGTACATTTTGATATTCCTAGTACTGGCTCTGGACCAAGACAGGCTTTGGATGATCCTTGCTTTGTCAGGTTGTCCGTTTTTTTGTTGTTTTAGATGCCACTATGTTGGCACTATGATGCCACTATTACTGGCACCAAGAATTATATAATTCTTTTCCTTTCTGCCAAGTCAGTGGAAAGTCCCGATCTTTGGGCTTATCAGCGCCTTGACTGTCTAAGTAGGTTGGTGAAGATCCCGTTCCTTCATGACTTCTGGTTATGTAATGGCTTTAGCAATGTTTCAGTAAAATGTGAAACAGATAGATAAATAGGGGGGGATATACAGAGTGCTACAAATTCAGGGTACGAGCATTGGCTTACTGAAGATGGTTAAATTGGGGCAAAGTTGCGCCTTGGGATGCTAAAACAGGAAAAAATAAAATTGATTTTCAAAAAAATCCTGTTTTTCCAAAAAACTCAGCAATCCTTGAAATTCTTAAAACTTTTTTGATGGTATCATTAAAACTAAAATATATCATCATTAAAACTTTTTTGAGGGTCATATTCGTATCTACTACGGTTACCCAGATACCAATACTCGTACCTCGAATTTGTAGCACCCTGTATACTCGTAGATAGATAGGGTAAAATTATTAAAACGACTATAGATATGTTCATTTTAGGTGCTAATGTAATGCAACAAGATGCTGCAGGAAAAACATCAATACATTTAGCTTCGGAATTGGGATGTAATGAATGCTTAACAATTTTAATTAAACAAAGGGGTGCTGACGTAAATGTTATAACAAAGGACAAACAACAAACACCTCTTCATCTGGGAGCTGAGAATAAGAACTTTAATTGCATCAGTATTTTATTGGAAAATAATGCTAGTCCGGATCTTTTGAATTACAAGTAAGTGTACGTTTAATTTCATTCGGGTTTAAATTAAATAAATTAAGAAAAAAATCAGGATATATCAAACGATACTTGACTCTGCCTAGAATTTTTTTGGAGCGGATTTCACAAAAAAAATTGTAAAGAAAATATTTTTGTACACTTAAAAAAAATATAATTTTTAGAGAGCAGACAGCACTTCACTTGGCAGCTAAAGCTCATGCGTACAAATGTGTGAAGCTATTATTGAAAGAAGCTCTAGCTGATCCAAATGCGGTTGATGTCGATCAACGTACTCCTCTACATTCTGCAGCATGCAAATCTAGCAAGCCTACCTGTGAAACGATCAAAATACTCTTAATGTAAGTTTTAGTCTCAGAATGGGATTTAATTTTGTGCAAGATAATCAACCTCCAACATTAGAATTTAGTGAATCACAAATCACAATTAACTGATGAACCTTAGTCTACTTGAACTCTACTTCAATTGCAACGTATACGGTTTTTTTGTTCAGATTCGTTTTCAACTTCTTTTTTTGTAATCCTAGTTATCTAAGGTAAACATTGTGTGTGCACTATGTGCGCAGGCTAAGAAAATCACTATAATTTATAGTGATTTTCTTAGCCGCGTATGGCACAGATTGTTACCCAGTGTTGCCACAAACTTATTTTTCATCGGGGTAGATTATCACGAGATAGCGGGGTTAAATTCTTGTACAAAGGGATAGATCTACCCCTCTAGCTGTGGCAACACTGCCGCTGTTCACTTCTGCTCAAGGCCGTGTGTCACGTCAATTTTTACTCCCAACGCGCAAACAAGTTTCACTTCAAAAAGGTTTTTAGCGTTCATAAATATTGGTGTTATGATTTAATGTTAAACCGAGATACATTTCCAATTTCTTATCCCTAGACCCTGTAAAGATTATAATTTGTAACGTTATATTAAGTTAATCTACTGTGCTCCTTAGTTACCACCCTAATTTGAAATATCTAGATCACATAATTAAAGCACATGAATAAGTGTTCTTTAAGCTTTAAAATACCTGCAGTAGATTAAGTCAAGCTACTTATTAGTCATTTACTGATTATATTATTGCTTGCTATCATTGTACCAATGAAGATACATTTAATAACAATTCATTTTCAGGTATGGTGCAAAAATAAATTCAAGAGACCGCAACGACTGTACACCTCTTCATCTGGCCATCCTCAACGAAGCCCCAGAGTGTGTCAACTCTCTGATATTATGTGGTGCCGACTTGACAGCGAAGTTATCAGGTCACACCGCCTTAGGAATGATTTGCAGAAAAACACCCATGTGCGTAGACACCATCAGAAAGAAAATGGACGAATCTGTCACCTTCAGCAACCAGAAGACTTGCAAAGAAATTGAAGTGCGCATGGACTTTACGCCGATATTACAACATTGTTATCCTAGAGAGACTACTTTCTTGTTTAACCTGATCGAGGAGAACCAGAAAGAACTACTAGTACATCCTCTTTGCACTGCTTTCTTATTTCTTAAATGGAAGAAAATCAGAAAGTATTATATTTCACGAGCAATATACTACTTTCTTTTTGTCGTGATGCTGTCATCTTATATAATGACAGGGCTAGCTTATAATTGCTACAATTTTAGCAAGAATATTACAGATCCTGAGGTTAACGACTCTAAGAAAGTATGCTTCAAAAACCCACTGCTGGCTAGTTTAATAAGCCAATACCCTAGAGTCATCGAGATTCAGTGGTATATTTTGCTCATACTTTGTAGTGGTATTTTAGTTCGAAAAATTTGTGGGTTAACAGGATATTCATCCTTATATCAGTATTTTTCTCGCATGGAAAACTTCTTCGATTGGAGCATAATTTTAAGTGTATTTCTGGTATCTTTCGTTTACACCGGTAGAACTTACGAGTGGCAAAATCACATCAGTGCTTTTGCTGTGCTTCTGGCTTGGAGCAACCTAATGATTACTTTAGGGCAACTGCCAATATTCGGACCTTATGTTTGTATGTATATTTCTGTACAAAGTGAATTTACAAAAGTGTTTTCGATATTTTCCTGCCTACTCGTTGGTTTTACTATTAGTTTCTGTATTATATTCCCGGAATCTCAGAATTTTTCCAATTTTTTCAACGGTTTTATAACTGTCTTGGCAATGTCCATAGGAGAGCTCGATTTAGATCTGATCATAGAAAAGAACGATCCCTATGAGCTAGAAGGAAGTACTCAAGTTGTTTATACCTTGTTTATACTATGCGTCACTATAATATTATTGAATCTGCTTCTTGGTATCGCTGTTCACGATATTCATGGTCTGCAGAGAACAGCAAAACTTAGTAAACTAGTAAGACAAACCAAATTAATGGCGCACATAGAAAATGCTATGTCCAGTAAACTGTTCAGTAAGAGATTTATATCAGTAATACTTCAATCGACTACTTTGGTGTCTTCAAATGCACATGGAGTGCTTTACGTTAAACCGTTGAATCCCCGTGAAAAGAGATTGCCTAAAGATATACTGCTGGATGTTTATGAATTAGCCAAGAAACATAACAAGAAAAATAGGCATTTTTTGACGCATCCTAATAAACGAAAAGTTGATGAAAATGATAAATTAAAAGATAAACAAATAGTTGCTAAAAATAGACAAACTAATATTAGGGATGAATTAGATGCAATTAAATGTGATATAAAAGATTTAGTTAATGATATGAGTGATATTAAGAATATGTTAGAAGCAAATCATAAAATGATGGTCACTATATTAAATAAAATGAACGATAACAGAATGTGATAACTCCACAAAACATGGAAAAAATGTTTGCAATGACTTGCATGAAACATTACTGTAAGTATAACTTTTCAGAACTATTAAAGAATCTTCTTTGGTCCAAAATTTATCAATTGTCAAAGGTATCCACCTTTAGCAATTGATACACTTTCAGCTATGATGCAAAAATAAATTGAAGAGTCCTCAACGACTTTCGTCTGGCCATCCTCAACGAAGCCCCAGAATGTGTCAACACTCTAATATTATGTGGTGCCGACTTGACAGCGAAGTGATCTGGCCACATCGCCTTAGGAATGATTTGTAGAAAAACACCCATGTGCGTAGACACCATCAGAAAGAAAATGGACGAATCTGTTACTTTCAGAAGACTTGCAAGGAGATTGAAGTCCGCATGGACTTTACGCCAATATTACAACATTGTTATCCAAGAGAGACTACTTTTTTGTTTAACCTGATCGAGGAGAACCAGAAAGAATTACTAGTACACCCTCTTTGCACTGCTTTCTTATTTCTTAAATGGAAGAAAATCAGGAAGTATTATATTTCGAGAGCAATATACTACTTTCTTTTTGTCGTGATGCTGTCATCGTATATTATGATGGGGTTAGCTTATAACTGCTACAATTTTAGCAAGAATATTACAGATCCTGAGGTTAACGACTCTAAGAAAGTATGCTTCAAAAACCCACTGCTGGCTAGTTTAATAAACCAATACCCTAGAGTCATCGAGATTCAGTGGTATATTCTGCTGATACTTTGTAGTGGTATTTTAGTTCGAAATATTTGTGGGTTAACAGGATTGGGTTAACAAGAAAAATAGGCATTTTTTGACGCATCCTAATAAACGAAAAGTTGATGAAAATGATAAATTAATAGATAAACAAATAGTTTCAAAAAATAGACAAACTAATATTAGGGATGAATTAGATGTAATTAAATGTGAGTGATATTAAGAGTATGTTAGAAGCAAATCATAAGATGATGGTCACTATACTAAATAAAATGAACGATAACAGAATGTGATAACACCACAAAACAGGGTAAAAATGTTTGCAATGACTTGCATGAAACATTGCACTATATTCTTTTCAGACTTTAAAGAATATTCTCCGGTCAGAAAAATAAGTAGTCAAAGGTCCGACCTTTAGCTATAGAATTATTATTTTGACAAACATTAAAAAACGAGACTAAACTGTCATTCCTTCGGAATTAATATCAACAATAATTGTCATTACTATCGTTTGTCACTCTAAAATATTCTTTTCGACTTGAAGCATATTGATCTGGCCATATGATAAATGGAAACCTTTTATTAAAAAACATTAATACAATTAAATTGTTAGTTATAAACAGTGGCGGATCCAGAGGGGTGGGGGCATGGGGCCCGGCCCCCCACTAAAATCTGTAAATTATTACGCCAATATTACAACATTGTTATCCAAGAGAGACTACTTTTTTGTTTAACCTGATCGAGGAGAACCAGAAAGAACTACTAGTACACCCTCTTTGCACTGCTTTCTTATTTCTTAAATGGAAGAAAATCAGGAAGTATTATATTTCGAGAGCAATATACTACTTTCTTTTTGTCGTGATGCTGTCATCGTATATTATGATGGGGTTAGCTTATAACTGCTACAATTTTAGCAAGAATATTACAGATCCTGAGGTTAACGACTCTAAGAAAGTATGCTTCAAAAACCCACTGCTGGCTAGTTTAATAAACCAATACCCTAGAGTCATCGAGATTCAGTGGTATATTCTGCTGATACTTTGTAGTGGTCTTTTAGTTCGAAATATTTGTGGGTTAACAGGATTGGGTTAACAAGAAAAATAGGCATTTTTTGACGCATCCTAATAAACGAAAAGTTGATGAAAATGATAAATTAATAGATAAACAAATAGTTTCAAAAAATAGACAAACTAATATTAGGAATGAATTAGATGTAATTAAATGTGTGTGATATTAAGAGTATGTTAGAAGCAAATCATAAGATGATGGTCACTATACTAAATAAAATGAACGATAACAAAATGTGATAACACCACAAAACAGGGTAAAAATGTTTGCAATGACTTGCATGAAACATTGCACTATATTCGAAGACTTGCAATCTCCGGTCAGAAAAATCATCGAAGTAAAGTAAAGTCCGACCAGCTATAGAATTATTATTTTGACAGACATTAAAAAACGAGACAAAACTATTTCGGAATTAATATGAGAACAATAATTGTCATTACTATCGTTTGTCACATAAAATATTCTTTCGCTGAACATATTATTTTCTTATATGATAAATGGAAACCTTTTATTAAAAAACATTAATACAATTAAATTGTTAGTTATAAACAGTGGCGGATCCAGAGGGGGGGCATGGGGCCCGGCCCCCCACTAAAATCTGTAAATTAGGTAAAATATTAGACTTTTGGGTTAAAAATGGCGCCCTAAAAAGCAAATTCTACTTTTGGGCCCCCCTAAAATAAATTCCTGTATCCGCCCCTGGTTATAAACTAAAAAGTGATTTGAATTTGTTTTAATTTATTAGAACTACTTTTTGTAAAAGTAATTTAGTTTCAAGAAATAAGACAAGAAATAATAAACATTTATTTTTTATATACTATATGTTTTAATTTCGAATCGTTTCCTGAAGTTTTAGAGAAATTTTTGTATTTGGGTCACAGCAGTGACCCCAGTCAAGTCAAAAACAATCGTACCATGTTTTTCTCGAAGCAGCTTACTTTTGACACCACTGCAACTATGGCTAAGTGGATATGTTACGGTTAAAGTCCGATGTCCGGTTAATGTCGACATTAACAGGTTAATGTTTGGGTTTGGTTATGTTTTTGGTTATTTTGTTGTGTGTTATTCTTGAGATTAACTGGGTAATATCGACATTAACCGGACATCGGACCTTAACCGTAACAGATATACTGGTTATAATCTAACCAATACATCTGACAAATATACTTTATAGTTTATAAATACCTATAGTCAAAGTTTTTTAATTTCGACAGTGACTTGATATCAATATTCTAAGGTACTTCTATAGAAGTCTCACAAACATCATCAAATTTTGAGGTTAGCGTTGATTGAAGAAATAAGAAGATGAGCAACGGGGCGATTTCATGGCACAAAACCTGTCCGAGATGTGGCTCGCGATACCATCGCCGCTAGTCAACCTGTCCGAGATTTAGTTTAGCTCTTCGCCGCTACGCGTCGTTTATAGCGCAGCGAATAAAGAATACTGTACTGTAGTTCTGCTTTCAGTCGGGGTTGCCGGAGACAGTGTCGCCAGGACTACTGATAAATCCGTAGGTTTACGCATTTTGGGCACAGTACGTGATTAATACGAATTTTCTATTATTAAACAATTTAATATAATATTACAGGGTGGCCCATCGAAAACGTTCCGCAAGGCATAACGGCCAGGATATTTTTTTTCAAAAAAATCCAAAAACGCGTCAATTTTGTTTGTGAGGGTGACAACTTTAGCCCCAAAAATGATTGCAAAATCTTCAACCGTCTAAGCGGGAGTGTCATCCCCCAACTTTTTTCAAAAGGGAAAGGGGGTCAAGTGGCGCCGCAATGAAAAGAGGTTTCTATTCTCTATATTTCCCCGCTTCGTTTTTGAAAATCGGTCGAGTCATTGAGAAAATATGAAGGATTGAAATTTGAAAAGTTTATTTAAACATTTATCAGAGTAAATGATAAGGATAAATTCCTTCGACCAATTTGCTGTTTTTTCTTATTGTTTCTAGATGTTTACGCATTTTTTCACTTGCCACAAGGTTGAACGATCAGGTGCGGTCTCAATATCGTTAAACTGACCCACAATAGAATTTCCAAAAATACCAGCCCGCGACGATCAAAGCGTCTTCGTTGAGTTCTTGTAACAACTGAATTTTGTATGGGTGGAACTTGTGTTTTTTTAATATCCTTTGGACACTTGTACGATTCACGCCGGTCTCATTGGCTAATTTTCTTGTAGTCTGATAACTGTTGTAGTCTGATAACTCTTGTAGTCTGATAACTTGTACTCTGATAACTGTTTAAATAAACTTTTCAAATTTCCATCCGTCATATTTTCTCAATGACTCGACCGATTTTCAAAAACGAAGCGGGGAAATATAGAGAATAGAAAGCTCTTTTCATTGCGGCGCCACTTGACCCCCCTTCCCATTTAAAAAAAGTTGGGGGATGATACACCCCCCCCCCCTAAAGGGTTGAAGAGACTGCAATCATTTTTGGGGCAAAAGTTGTCCCCCTCACAAACAAAATTGACGTGTTTTTGGATTTTCTGAAAAAAAATTATCCTGACCTTTATGCCTTGCGGAACGTTTTCGATGGGCCACCCTGTATGTGGTTAAACAAAGAACGGCGTCAGAGTGGGCTTGGAAATGAAGATCGCTGTTATTTCATATGCAAAATATTACAGTAAATGTCAATAGTAATATTTGTAATTTTCAAGCCAACTAAACGACTTTTTTCGATCATACTAAATATTCAGTACCTATAAAAGAATTTCTATTTTCGTTGTTTATTCTACGTTTAACACGAATAAATTGTCAATACATAAACATGGATTTTTCATCCAAAGGTATTTTCGTCAAACGTATTACAGATATTACACATTTTAATATGGCAACACTGTCGCTTTCAGTTCCACACCGTCTTCGATATGCCTTCGCTAGCCGAATTAGAGAAAATTAGTGTTTTATCCGTTGGCCGCAGAATGAGTAGAGGCTCCACCGTACAGCACTTGAGACGTAAGGGGAAATCAAATCAGCCTTGTCACGAATTCGTCCATTAGGTTGGGTATCTTCCCAATTCTTTTAATCAACGGTTTTAGTATATTATACTAGCGTGCACTTGCTAAGTCATTATAATTATATATAGATATAAGAAATAAAGATGGCCCCCAATATGATTAAAAACAATTTATAACAAAGTTGTTGAATAGTATGAATAACTAACTGGGTTTCACATGAGCTGTCAACTTTTTGTAGTGAATGAATACTAGGGAATGAAGTGAGTTGCAAGACTTGTTTTATGTTTTTGATGGGATATTATTATTCTCTGATTCTCCCAATATGCCAATATGCAAAATGCAAGATCCAGTATATATTCAAAATAGAAAGGATGCATTTTACCAAGTCTGTATAATATTTTTAGATATAAAGTATAAAAATATTTTATTATACATACAAACAAAAGGTAATAACAAATATTTTATCACTATTACAAACTTAATAGGTCATAAATTTATAAATTATTAAAGTATCAAATAAAAATATATATTAACAATGTAATTAATTATAAAGCAATATTTATTTCGATCAAATTATAAAAATTATTAAAATCTAAACAAGCTAAACAAATATTGCCATTAATGGAGATATTTGAAATAATAGAAGCGTTAATTTTAGCGCTAACTGCGTTATTTCTTATTCATCTGTTTCGAATTTATACTTATTTGAATGAATTTCCCACACCATCCTTTACACCAATCATTGGACATGTTTTTGACTACTCAAATCCATCAAGTAAGTAATAGAACATTCCTTTTTTGTTTGTTTGTACTTTGGGCAATTATGTAAGTTCGGAGTACCCAACGAATTTCTTACAATGTGTAAAAGCCTCCATAACAACAACTAGGTGAGAGTGTTACATCATGGATTCCCTGAAAGATCTCTTCCTAACAAACACAGGAGTTAGGCAGGGATGTGTCTTAGCGCCTCTCCTATTCAACATATTCATGGCAGCGCACTCTATTATAATGGACAGCAAACTGCAAGAAAGAGGAATGGGTACCAGATACAGATACGATGGCTGTCTGTTCAACATAAAAAGACTCAGGGCTAAAATACGTATATAATTCATCACAGAACAGGGCTAAAATACGTATATAATTCATCACAGAACTTCAATAAGCTGATGACAGCGCTCTAGATGCAAAAACGTTACAGCAATGACAAGAAATGCTGAACACATATACCTGGGCATACGAGGCTTTGGGCCTTAAGCTGAATATCAATAAAACTAAAATCATATGCACTCTTCCGGAAAATTATAACAATGCAGTAAAAATCGGAGAAGAACTATTGGAATATTTAGCGGAATAACAATTACCTTGGCAGTTTGATTTCGGAAAAGGCCAATATCTCCTATGGACTTCAGCACAGGATTAACGCATTAAACAAGTTACAACAGAAACACCTTAGACAACTGTTAAGAATCAAATGGTACCACCATGTCTCAAATGTATCGGTTGAACAAGCTAGCTGCGAGAGCGCTGAAATCATGATTATTAATTCCGCCTAAGGTTAAGAACATAGTGGAGCGACCAGGATAGCGGTGAGCAAGCAGCGCGATACCGGAGCGGCGAGGAATAGCGAGGTACCTGCAACTTTAATATTTTCATTTGCTTATTGACCCAACAAGCAAAATTTATTGCTGGAACATCGCCAAAACTTCGCAAAGCAAGGTGTAACATTGCTTTTTTCATTGTAGGGAGGTTTAGGCAAGGTGACAGGGTAGCTTAATCTTCCGCCAAATTACATTGCAGTGCAAGGTTGAAAAACACAATATTATTGAAACGTTGCTAATGTAACGTTCAGGAAAGTACTAATTTGAGATGTATTAGTAATATTGTTAATTTTACATCTTATTATCCATTAAACTTTCTATTTTGTTATAACTTATTAACTGACTTATTGCTAAAATAATATAGCAAAAAATAGATAATGTTTGCAATAAAAAACCATTTCATTAGCAACATTAGCAATTTTATGCAATTTTATGTTAACAATAATACATCAGTAATAGGTTATAATCAACAGAAACATTAATGGGTATTAAATTGTAAACTTTCAGATAGGTATAATATACCTATTTTTACTAATATTATATTAACGAAAAACATAAACAATATTGATAAAAATATGCATATCTCTATATCCACTGACTTAGAAAAATTAAAAATGCTCGGTAAATATATCCCTACCAAGAAAGTTGAATTTGTCAAACTAATACAAAAAAAAACAAATAAAAACTAGAAATTTATCACTTACTTGTTTCAAAAACATTTTCGGCTGCTCATTAAATAAGGAATTACTCAACTCTGACCTCTTGAATCGAATATCTAAAAAAAATCTTAAAAGTTGAAGGTCTGAAATAATACAAAATATATATAGGTACAGTACAAACATTATTATATATTTCTTATTCAAAAATACAAAAGGAAAGTATTAAATATATGTACAAGGAAAAGCTTTCATATTTTGTCTTCGCATGTTGAATTGTCTTATTCATGGTTTCAAATGTCTCTTCGGTAAAGTTTTCCAATCTATATCCAATTGTTTCTAAAGTAGTAAAAATAAAAAACAATCATTGTAATATATATATATATATATATATAGCATGAGAAACTTACCTCTTGTGATGTTCCTTATTTTAAGTCCTTATTTTAAAAATCTCAAATGATTAACCAATCCAACATTGACAATAATGAATAATGAATATTATTTGTGATTTTATCATTCTATTAAGAATATATAGGTTTGCCCTGGTTTTATCCATGTTTTATCTACTTCAGTTTTCAGTTGGTTAAAAGCTAAACTAAAATATAAAATTTCCTTTAAAAACAAACAACACAATTTGTTATACTTATTCATAGCTAAGGGTTAATAATACTCACACAATAATAAAATTATACTTACACTTATCGTCTCATCATCATTCTTTGTATATTGTTGGCTATGTAGACCCAATTTATCCTTGCTAATTTCCTAATATTATGGTCCCATCTCAGGTTCAGTCTACTTCTAGGTCTTTAAGTAATTTTTGTGGTCCATAATCTGTTGTTCGTCCTTATTGCCAGATATCCTGCTCATTGCCATTTGAGGGATATGATTCTGTGGATGACATCTATTACCTGGGTCTTTTGTCGTATTCACCCTTTTCTTTTATGGTCTTTCTTGGTTATTCCAAGGTTATTCCCAGCATATTTTGTTCCATTGAAGATTAAGATATTCTCCATCTATCTTTAATCCTTTGTTGGTCCAGTCTAGTTGACAGAAGATTTCTTCTAGTGTTGCTGTAAATAGCTTTGGGGATATCACGTCTCCTTATCGTACTCCTGTGCCAGTTGGAAACTCTGGGGTTGTTTTATATATCATTTCTCTTGCTTTGGTTTTGCTTTGTTTATTTACTTACTCTGGGGTTGTTTTATATATCATTACTCTTGGTTTGTTTACTTACATTTATATTCATCAAAATCTCATTCAAAAAGCATAGAACATGATAGAACGCAATACAAAACACGTCAAAAACAAGTTTAACGTTATAACCTAACCTAACTTTATTTATGACTTTATGATAAAAAAAACGGCTTTATGATAAAAAGTCAGCGATGGCTATGAATTGAAGATCGCTGTCATTTTATATGTAAAATTTAAAATTATTGTATATGGGTAATTTCAGCTGGACGCCGTATTTTTTCGATCATACGGTATGAACATGAACTTGCGCGGATCTTTCATTTGAATCTTTGTTGCAATGTTGCAGAAAAAACGTTTTTATCGCCTTTCAAAAACAATATTTCTGTAGCAAAGTTTCATCAATCACGGCAAAACGTTTACAAATCAACATTACAAAGCAAGCTGTTTGGGGATTATCTGCAATGTTGCAAATGTAATGTGAGGTTTCTCGCTTGGTGGGGATAATTTAAAATATTATCAGTGGCTAAAATTCTGGATAGTTGTGTCGCAAACGAAACGGTTATTCGAAACCAACAAAACAAAAAGTGTAGTGTACATGAAATTTGTACACTACAACATGAAATTTTCAAAACCCGGAGAGATAACTTATCTAAAATGTACCGGTTATGGTGATTACTATCTTTTTGTCCCATCAAAACTCTCTTAGGTTAGGAACATAGTGGAGCGACGAGGATAGCGGCGAGTAAGCAGCGCGATACCGCGTCGAGCAAGCCTCGAGGTGCTGAAACATAGTAGAGCGGCGAGGAATAGCGAGATATTTGTGCAAATTTATTATTTTCATTTGCTTATTGATATAATTTAAAATGTTAACAGTGGCTAAACTGCTAGGCAGTAATGTCGCAAACATTTGGTTAGATGAAGTTTTCAAAAACCCGAGAAAGTATGGCAAATTTTATAACCTTTACGAAAATTTGTTGCCACTTCATCTCATAACTTATCTAAAATGTACCGGTTATGGTGATTACTATCTTTTTGTCCCATCAAAACTCTCTTAGGTTAGGAACATAGTGGAGCGACGAGGATAGCGGCGAGTAAGCAGCGCGATACCGCGTCGAGCAAGCCTCGGGGTGCTGAAACATAGTAGAGCGGCGAGGAATAGCGAGATATTTGTGCAAATTTATTATTTTCATTTGCTTATTGATATAATTTAAAATGTTAACAGTGACTAAACTGCTAGGCAGTAATGTCGCAAACATTTGGTTACATGAAGTTTTCAAAAACCCGAGAAAGTATGGCAAATTTTATAACCTTTACGAAAATTTGTTGCCACTTCATCTCATAACTTATCTAAAATGTACCGGTTATGATGATTACTATCTTTTTGCTCCCATAAAATCTCTCTTACAAATACCAAATCTATTAATTTTTGGGAACCTATCATTTTCCACAGCGCGACAGAGCCGCTCGATCTAACCGCCCGAACAGATAGATTTACTATGTTCACACGTATTTGCCTTCACAGGTTTGTTTTGGACGCGATGTCGCGCTGCTTGATTGCCGCTATCCTCGTCGCTTCACTATGTTCTTAACCTAAGATGGGCTGGTCACGTATGCAGGATGTAAGAAAATCGCCTACCAATATTTCTTCTTTACGGTGAGCTTGTAGAGGGAAAGAGGAAACCGGGTGGACATCTCAAAAGGCACGAGGATATTTTCCACATAAACTTAAAGGGGATAGGCATGCAGAATCAGTGGGAGGAAGAAGCGCACAATAGAACGCAACGGAGAAAAATTGTAGACTCAGAATTGACTAGACTCAAAATTGTCACTCATTGTGAACAACGCAACCAAAAACTAAAGAGGCAACAAAGTAATGAGATTTTTGAACGTCCGGAGTGCGGAAGAGAGATAACATCACGTATCGGGCTTGGTTTGGTTAGGCCTTGCGTAACCATCTTCTGATGCGTGAAAAATACTCGTCGGCGAGTAATGGCAGTAAGTAGTAATATTGAAAGCTTTAAGAAGAGTGTTTTTTAGAAATTAAAAAAAATCGCCCAGTTCCAATCTTGAATCCGTTAATTTGCCCATATAGATAGGTACATTATTTATATTCCTGACAATGTTTTATCATTAATTTCAGTCAAGTCCAAAGCATCTCTTGCAATAATTTAATTTATAAATAAAATAGCTGTTGGTTTTCTTATTATTAACCCTTATTAAAAAAGTAAGTTCAATATCAGACGTGGGCAAACATTAAACAGTTTTGAATTATCTTGTAATTTTGTATTAATCTGATTAATAAAATTTTGTTATTAAGAATTATGCTAAATACTCTAAAGTTTAATTTTTATTAACAATTTATATATGAATCACCTGTAATTACAAATATATTGTATAGAAGCACTAGAAACAATAACCAAAAATGTAATCAAGTGTGGCGGTATTATGCGGCAGTACCTAGGACCACAACATCCTTTCTTGGTAGTTGCTGACAAAGACTTTCTGGAATTTACTTGCAAGAATAATAGATACATCTCTAAAGGGTCACATTACAATTATATTAAACCATGGCTAGGAGAAGGATTGGTAACCAGTAATGGTAAGGTTCATTTTTTGTAAAAGATATCAATATTTACTTTTGATTGAGAATTGAGAAGGACTAATTTTTAATTAATTTGTTGATACGTCTTGAAATTCTTAAAAAAAACATTTCTGTTAATATTTTAGGAGAAAAATGGAAACAGAGAAGACGAGCACTGTCTACAAAATTCAGCCAAACGTCACTTTTGCAAAATTTCCTAGACATATTTAACCAAAAAAGTGACATTCTCTTAAGCGTTTTGGATAAGTACCATAATAAAGATGTCAATTTACAACCTATTATGAAGAGATTTACTTTCGATATTATATGTGGTATGTTTAAGCCGTAAGTTTAAGGTATATGTATATAAGCGTTGATTGAAGAAGTAAGAAGATGCGCAACCTTATGGGCGATTTCGCGGAACAAAACCTATCCAAGATGTGGCTGGCGATATCTTCGCCGCAAGTCAACCTGTCCGAGATTAAGATTAGGTCTGCGTCGCTGCGCGTTGATAGTTGTTTACAGCGCAGCAGATAAAGAATTCTGTACCGTAGTTCTACTTTCAGTCGACAGAGTGGTTTCCGGAGACAGTGTTGCCAGAACTACGGATTAATCCGTAGATTTACGGATTTTGGGTACAGTACGTTAATAATACGGATTTTCTATCATTAAACAATTTAATATAATATTATATGATTAAACAAAAAAATGGCGTCAGTGTTGGCTTGGAAATGAAGATCAATGTTTTTTCATATGTAAAATATTATGGTAAATGTCAATAGTCGTCAGTTCCAAGCCAACGAAACCACTTTTTCGATCATATGAAATATTCAGTAACTATAAAAGAATTTTTATTTTATTGTTTATTCAATGTTTAACATGAATAAATTTTCAATACGTAAACGCTGATTTTTCATCCCAAGATGGATCTCTGGTGTTTATCAAGGACATTGCAAATCTAGACATTAGCGGTAAAATCTGCCTCTTTGCGGACGATACTAGTTTCACTTGGAGCGGCCCAGATGTTACGGCGCTATATAATACTATATCCAGTGGCTTACGCACCATTAAATCTTGGTGCGATTCTAATCTACTATGCCTCAACCTATCAAACTAAAGCTTTGTCATATAAAAGTACTATACAACCTTTTGTACTTAATAACACCACTATTGAAAATGGGACTTGCACATCGAAGCTTTATCAAAGAAACTAAGCGCTGCCTGTTTTGAGCTAAGATCAGTTTCTAAAAAGAGAACTTAACTTATCAACCTCTAGAATAGTCTATTATGCCCTTTTTGAGTCGCATCTTCGTTATGCCCTTCCATTCTGGGGTACTTGCTGCGCGACAAAATTTGATCGTATTTTCAAACTTCAAAAGAGAGCAGTTCGATATTTATTGGGACTGAACAGTAGAACTCATTGCTAGAATTTCTTTAAAAATTTCAAAATACTGACTCTTCCTCCTTTAATCATTTTTGAATCCGTTTGCTTAATCTGCAAGCACATATATCTGCTATTCCCGAAAGGTCATCTCACAACTATCCACTTAGGAATGAGCTCAGAACTAGTTAAAGGCCTAGTACTGTACAATGCCAAAAAAATGTACAATCATCTGCGTTTGGATATCAAGTCGCTTTCATTCTTTCCCGCATTTCGCAAAGCTTTGAAATCATACTTACTGGAGAGAGCCCTATAGGGCTATCTCCAGTAAGCATATATGCGGTAAACGACTTTTTTGTTGATGTTTAATCATGAACAATTTTGAATTTTAAAATTTTGATCATCTCACGCACTGGTTAAAAGTCTATTATTTAATATTTTATGACTCTTAAATGATTATATCCATTTACAATTTTCCTATTGTAAAATTTTATTGATACGCCTTTTTTTGTGTTCTGCAATGTCCATATATTAATGTAGTAATTTTAATGACGAAATTTATTTTTGAATTGCATGATATTTTTTTATTATTTGTATATTTTTTGTGCTTTTGTTTGTTTTGTAAATGCTTTGTCGATGAAGCTATTTTAGCTTTTTGTATAATAAAGCGATAAATAACGCTTTATTTATTTATTTAGAAGATATTTTCGTCAAACGTATTAGAGATATTACATATTTTAATATGGCAACACTGTTGCTTTTGGTTCCACACCGTCTTCAATATGCCTTCGCTAGCCGAATTAGAGAAAATGAGTGTTTTATGCGTTGGTAGGCTCCACCGTATAGCACTTGAGACCTAAGAGGAAATCAAATCAGCCTTGTCACGAATTTTCCCATCAGGTTGCCTATTTTCCTAATTCTTTCAATCAACGGTATAAGTCAGATATAAGTTTATTAACGGAGAATGAGAACTTGTCTTTGCTAAAAAAGGGCAATGCTTGATAAGATCGGAACTTCCCTATAAAAATTTGTCAATTACGTAGCAGGCGGTCTCTTTAATCTGTCTACGCCTGATGATCATCAGTTTCGTGAATTAGTATTGTTTGTTAGAAATCGAAATATAATGTTGAAACGAATGTGAAATCGATGCATCCCAACGGTGGTTTTTATAATAAATAAATGATATATAAACCTTTGTGAAAAAACCCTGGGTATTTCAACAAAAAATGAGCCCGCGGTTTAGATTAAACATGGAGAACTAATATACTATCAGCTTTTGATACCTGTTTAGCTAGGGTATCGCATCTTCAAATGCTAGGGCATAACAGAGGTACCCGTGAGGTGGAGGCTGGAGGATCTGTCTCCATTTTTTCCACCTCTTTAACTTGGTCTCTCGTTAGACCTGATTGTAACCTACCAGTATTGTCCCGAGTCTATAATAGAGGATATATATCTCTTTCTCTATTGCCTACTTGGATTTGAAGTCAATTTTTATTGTGAGGACCTGACCATGACCCCCCATCCCTCGAGTTGATGACTCGCCACCTCGATGTCCTTACATTGGAGTCCTGGCAAAGCTGATTTCGGTCTCTGCTTGCCTCCCGGTGTTGGACGGCTTTCCAACCTGGCTTTTTCTCTGCTAGCCGGAGCAGAGATGAGAGGTTCTTGCTCTTTCTCCTGACCTTTGGTCGAGATGCGCCAGTCTGTTCCTTGGTTCCTTTACTCTCCCCTTTTCTAAAGAGTGTTTTCGCTTTTGCTTCCTATGGAGCAGTCGCAGTTAATTGTTCCGATTAAAGAATACCGTATTTAAAACAATTCGTCCCTACCATACCATTAATTGTTTCATATTTTTGTACTAGAAACCGCTATGGGTATATGTCTAAATCAGCAATCACAAACCACTAACACCGAGTACGCGGCAAGCGTAGAAACCCTATGCGACATCTACTACAATAGAATGTCATCGTATCTGATGAGATACGATTTCTTCTATCAGCGTTCCGACGAGATCGTGCGAGAGAAAAAAGCTTTGGCAGTTATAGACGATATTCTGGAAAAAATATTGAATCTGAAGAGCGAAGTGAAAAAGTCTTCTGGCGAAAATGATGCTACCACGAACGATTTTCTTGATTTGCTGTTGAATGTGGAGATTGATGGAAAGCGTTTGAACAAAGACGATATAAGAGAGGAAGTAAATACTTTCATACTTGCAGTAAGTATTATTCATAGCGAATTTTATCAGTATTAGACACTACAGTAGCACGCACTATTTTATAGCCTCTTTAACTAGCTAGATTAGATTTTTTTCATGTGGCTATTGGCCTATTCCTCTGCAATCTTTACATATCTATTGTGGTCCCCTTCTATATAAATCCCATTCAAAAATTTAATTTATATTTAGTACTTTATTTAAATATTGGCACTACCCCTTCCTGTAACCCAGATTTCAATCATATCAAGCACTTTTGTACGAAAGCGTAGAGCTGCCATGGCAACATTGAAAAATTATGTATACACTTTTTCTGTAAAACAGAATAAATATAATTTTATAAAGTCAGGTGGAAAGGTCTAACAGAAACATTGAGGAAATGTTAGTTGTGTATTACTACTGCTGATAGCTGTTACCGTGTTAAAACAATTATAATTTTCAGGGCTATGATACAAGTTCCACAGCTCTATCTCTGATATTATATAAAATAGCTGAACATCCAGATATCCAGGTAATATTACTATATACAGTTCATACCAAATAAACTTTTAGTCACGTGAGTAAGCTTGACCGGCACAGCCTTTTCCACTTTTATATGTTTTTTTTTCATCAAAATATTATAGGAAACCAAATTAAATTAATTATAAATATATAAATCGATATTATTTACTGTACGTTTGTCCGTTCTGTAGCTACGGGGAATCCGTGAGAGGGGAAACGATATTCTCTCGATGTCTTACGTAAAAAATAGACGACGCGTCCCATCAATAAAAATTCGACAAATTTGCAAGTAGCCTATAAAATGAGTGGGCGGAGCGATTTGCGGTGACGCACTCGTCAAATCGACGTATAAAATATATTGCTGTTTATTTAAATGTTTTTTGTCCGCATTCCTTTCATAGACACAGATCCAGCAGATGTACTGTACATCAACAAAAACTCACCTTCTTAACAGCATTTAAGGGACATAAAGGGTAGTGATGGGATAACTCGAGCGAAAATTCGCTCGAGTACTCGATTATTGAAATAACCGACATCGCTCGATTATGAACGAGCGATGCAAGTGACGAGTACCCAGCGACGAACGCAAGCGATCCTAGAATGAAATAAATTGAAATCCGATTTTAATGTGACCTACTCGATAAAAAGCCGAGCGAATTTTCTACATACATTGCAGGTAGCAAATTTATACGACGCCGTATATACCGGATGCGTCTCAAAAGTGGCTCACCCGTATTACTTTTTTATTTTTTTAGATATAAAATGAGATTTGCTATGTTAGTATATGACATAAGTTAGGATTGATTGAAGTATTCAATTGTTTGTGTCACTTCCTGTTTCACCGGAAATGACTAAAATTTTTGATTTTTAAATGGCACCCTCCGTATTTTTTTTAATTTATTTGATAGAAAATGACATTCTAAATAGAATCACGTATCATATGTCAACTTTTGACATATTCGCTTAAAAACAAATTGTATTTTAAATTTCAATCTAGAGTGCCATGGTTATGTTAAAAACACTAATTTTTAGCCAAGGAGCCTTGGAAAAATAGATCTGATCGTCTAATGTTTTTAGTGTCTTGCCCTGGTCGGTTAAAAGATGCCCAAATCGTATTTTTGATCATATCTCAATTATTTTCAAATGAAACGAGGGTGGATCATTAGCATATTTCGAAAAAGAATTTTTTTACGAATAATTTGATACCACACAATTGACAACAATGAATTTAAAAATCGCGCCCTCGATTACGTAATTAAAAGTTTAATTGAACTCCAATATAGGTATTTCGTTAATTAAAAAAAGTTTTTACATTTATCTGTAATATTAAAGTAATACTTTTTACATTTATCTGTAATATTAAAGTAATACCACAGATTATACAGATTATAAACTTTGTTTTTTCTTTATTGTTTTTCGTGGTTCCAATTTTCGGAATCGGGCACTAGTTAGGTGACTAGTTTGCGCACATAGCACGCCCACTTATGGCCTCTAAAATTGTGCACAGCGCCTGACCGGCACATTTGTTAGAGAGATATCGGAAAACCGAATAGCGTCATGCAGTATTTACGCGTACCTTATCATGGTTACGATATGCGCGAGTCAATTTTTAACGCAACACCCGCTAATAACGTTACCGCCTGATGTAATTTGCGGATCAATTACACCAAGCGCTATTTCTAAATAACGTTTAAAAATTCAAAAATTACTTAAATGGGCATGTGCGGGTATTTGACAACCGGGGCCAGCCGGCGAGATCTTTTATTTTAGGTTATGTTTGAATTGTTTTGAATTATTACTCTAGTTTTATTAGGTAATTTGATATTTAAGTAGCTGGGATTAGTTTTAATTAAATAAATATGGCCCAAAATATGGATTCCACCTCTTCCATTACTAAAGAACCTATAAAGAGTCTTAGGTTTACAGCAGATGGCGACTTAGCCCTTCTAAGAGAATTTGTTGCTTGTTGCCCTAAACTCACTGGCAGACGTTGAACAATAAAGCACTGGAAATAAGCACTTTAGCCCTTTAATTTTAAAATACCTAGTAAACAAAACAATTTCAAAGTTTTAAATTCAAAGTTAGGTTAAGTTTAAATAGCGGACGCGACGCGATCAGAATTCTTTCCGATCCGATAACGATAAATGAAGAGAGTTAATACCACCTCACGTAAAGGAAATAACACCTGGCCTTATTAACGTCCATGCACGCTATTCGGTTTAGCGATATCTCTCTATTACGCTGTTTATTGTTATTTTACGCGAGTTTATTTTTGCGCACAGGAAATTTTACTCGTTTGCACACCGTCATAAAAAACAATTTTCGTACCACGAATTAGGGATAAGATTTTTATCTGTATACATTTAGTATACGTAATCTGTGGTAATACTTTCCATAATGCATTCTTAAGAAAAGCGGCATTAAAAACCCTTAAAAATGACAATCATTGACATTTTAATGTAAAATTACATGGTAAATGTTATCGTCATTTCTAAAATAATATTTAGAATATTTCGAAGATTATTACCGTATTACATAAACTATATAGAGTCTATCCAGCAAGGGAAGAGACGATATCGACAGGAATCACCCCAAATTTGACAAAAAAATACAATTCACTTTTGAATTAAAATGAGAGAAAATTGTTACTATCATTTATTCTCTCATCGGACAAACTATGTAATTCTATACACAGGAAATAAAAAACTATTAACAATGAAAACTAATCAATAGCAAACAATTTAATAACAAATAAAAATAATAATTAACGTTACTTTTTGTAAATGTTTTAACAGAAAAAACTGCTAGAGGAACAAAAAGAAGTACTCAAAGAGGACTTCAAAAAGCTTCACGTTTCATTTGAAAATCTTCACAAAATGCCATACCTGGATATGGTTATTAAGGAAACTTTAAGAATGCATGCAATTATTCCAATGAGTGGAAGAAGACTTGAAAAAGACGGTCTGAAATATGGTAAGTCTCGTAAGGGACAATAATTATACTCTGTTTTTTTTTCTAAGGTAAGATTTCGACAGACGATAACAGAAAAAAAGCAGATGACGTCCCATACCAATCTATTTATTTTAGTAAAAAAAGTTTCTAACAATTTTTAAGTTAACTATGGATGGGTTTAAATATAAATCCGTCATACGTCGTCTCTTGTTGTTTTTAACCAGTTTTATTGGTTTATTTCAAAAATGACAGATCGTATTTCAATTTTATTGGTTTGACGGAACGATGAACGACAAACGGACGCCGATGCGTATGAACTCGCCTTTAGATTTTTGGCGCTTGTCAAAGTCTTGCCAAATTAGAGGTTATAATTTTGTGTCAACTTTTGTCAGTTTTGTCAAATACCCTGCGTTTTGGAAGATGATGCATTTTGATTCGTTTTATTACGTGTGTTTTGTGTCTTTTGAAGCCAAGTGGAGGAAAAATCGAGTGAAAATTAACTGTAGACCCAGAGCACAGTTTATGGTTAATACTCGCTGCCTAGGCAAAAAGTCTTATACACCAATAAAGTTACCATCATTAAAGTTCGTATACCATCTCGTCGTAGATAAGTGCATCTCGAATATGGTAGAAGGACCGTACTAAACACATACTAAAAACTGGAGTAGCTGTAAAATATCGACATCACACGATACGTAAATAATGGATTTTAGTACTGCACAAGAAAAATAATGCCAAAGGTACTGGTTGAAAAAATTTTTAATAAAAATATTAAAGTTAATTAATCAACCTTTAAGGTACCTATAAAATTTGGTAAGTGTTATTAATTATAAAATAGTTTGTTTTATTTATGTTGTTTTATTTATTCCTGCGGAATATTACAAATTTGTATTTGTACATAAGTTAAATTGATAAATATAATCATAAATGCGGGAAGTTTCAAGTAAGAAATAGTTCTTTTTTATATTTTTTTGGTATGAGGTGTCTTGTTCTTGTTTGTTTTGTATTAACACATACCATTTTTTATTAAATTAAATAACTCGATTACTTTTTTCAGTTTTATACAGTTTTTTTCACAATATTTTGAAGTAATCACTTGTCAGTCAAATTTTAAATATATTAATTTCCTGCTATGCGTTTCAGTTGTACCAACTTATTTCTTTGTAAAATAAAATAAACTACTTTGAAATTAAAATGACAGACACATATATCACTGTCAAGGATCTTGTCGTTGGATAGACTATAATAATACCGTATGATCGAGAAAAAAACGGCGTCAGCGATGGCTATGGAATGAAGATCGCTGTCATTTTATATGTAAATTTATATGGGGAATGTCATCGATGTTCATTTCCCAGCCAACTGGACGCCATTTTTTTCGATCATACGGTAGTAACCAGTGTTTTCTTCATATTATTACCTATTTTGTACCACTTAAGACGGACGCTCTGAAATATATTTTTTCTGACTATTACCATTCTAAATATCTTGAGAACTCGTAGAGATTTTTACCGAGAGACATTTTTACGTAAAAAATCATGGAAATATATATTTTTCACTCAGTAGTTTTATACAGGTACGGACGAAAAGTTATTACTCTTCAAAACCGTTAAAACACATTTAGATGACGCCCTTTATATTATATTATATTATATTGACACCAAAATCAAATTTCTCATGTCAGAAAATTCCCAGACACCAATTTTCATCCAAATATTGATATTACTTTAGAAATTATTTGGAAAAAATCGAAATAAAAATAAAACTTCTACACCCTGTATCTCCGAAACTAAGCATTTCCTGGATACAGTTCGGACCACCTTGTATAACATACTCTTGAAATAATTTCATTCCCAAAAGTATTTTCTGATATTGAATAATAAATTAATTATAATTGATATTGATATATACATTTCAGACAATATCAACTTACCATCAACAGTAAACTTCAGTATTTTTATGCATGGCTTCCATCACAATCCAGAATACTTTCCAGAACCCGAGAAATTTAGACCTGAGAGATTTTCAAGCAATGAAAAGATAGATAAATTTACTTATATGCCTTTCGGTGTTAAACCAAGACAATGTCTAGGTAAGTGTTACATTTATAAGGCATAGATTATTAGTTATTGTTTTAACCCTAAAACCGATACTTCTAGGTAAAAACTTCGCAATGCTAGAGCTGAAATCCGCTATATCTAAGATACTAAGAACATACCAACTTATCAACATCTCAGAACATCAACTGGATCTTAAACCTAAGTTACTGCTTTATTCTGCTACTGGAATATGCATCAAAATTAGGAAAAGAAGTAAAAATATCACCAAGAAACAAGAAGCGTCTGTAAATTTATCTACTAGTTATTAAAACTATACATATTAAAATTTAACACAGTATAGTTTTTAAAACTATTTATTCTATTGGTAATCTAATTTTGATTGTATCTAAATTTTAACATTTTAAAGATAATATATTTTTTCATGATTTGTGTGTGACACTAATATAACTATATACAATAACCACAATAATATTGAAACTGAAAAACGTTTAAACGTTTTCTAAATTTGTATAAGAGGCCTAAAATAATTCTTAACTGAATATCTCGTTGTTTTTTTCGTAATACTTAAGGTGGCTACACACACTACTGCAAGCTTGACAAGCATGCATGAACAATTCCCATATAACACACAATATCCGCAGGATATTCATAGAATGTCGGAATGTCCCATTATAAGATCATCTTATAAAGACATCTATAGGATATCCTCCAGATATCCTGTAGATGTCTCAGAATAGAATATCCTATAGATATCTCTGTCGTCTATCTAATGTACATCCAGCTGAGATATCCAAACATGCTCATGATAATAAAATATCCTAACAATATCGTCTAGATATTTAGGAAAAATAAATAATGTACTACTTTTTATATTACATAAAACGCAATAAACCATACAGATAGATATATATTACGTCAAGGCAACAAAATATCCTGTTGGTATCTTCTGGATAACCTGGATATTTATGAGCTTAGCCACTCCCAGTAATACAGAGAATTTAAAACGCCCGCGCAAAAAAATTCCCACAATCCATCTCGACAGTTGTTTCTTTTTGCATCATGTATTATTCAGTTCTTTGATTTAGTGAAATTCGAGGTGAATTCGGTCGTTTGTCGATATTGGATGGGCTTAAAAATGACTGAAACTGGTTGAGTTTGACTTAGATTTTTCTTATACTCATAGTTCTAGCAGAAATTCTATCCTAACCTCAACTAATGTCGAAAAACGACGAACGACTCAGGGTCTCACAATGAAAAATTTGTGACAAAAGTATAGGTGAAAATTTGTTGAAAAGCGCTTGTTCTTTATCCCTAAACCCATTTTCGTGTTTGATCTATTCAAACAGAAATCCTATTTTTGTGTTTAAATTGTGAGTTTCTGGAACGTGTGGTGTTAGAAATTATACCTGTATCCTGTGTGCTAACTTTGATGTAAACTGTTGCTGCTAGACATAAACTGCTAGACTCCATAAAGGGTAGTATAATCTGGTATAATACCATACCATCGAAAAAAACGGCGTCAGAGGTGGCTTGGAAATGAAGATTGCTGTTATTTTGTATGTAAAATTATATGGGGAATGTCATCGATCGTAATTTTTCAAGCCAATTGAATGTCGTTTTTTTTCGATGGTACAGTATAAATTGAAAGGTCTTAACTCAAACAAATAGACTTCTAAATTTTGACGCAAAATTCATTGACATAATATGTAGGTATATTTTAGAGATGTTAATAAAAATATCCAATGAATAACGTCAAAATGTGGCTAAATAAAACTAAATCGCGAACGTTTTTACTATAAACTAAGGATGAAGTAAGTATTGTCAAATAACAGTCCTCATATAATGTCCTAAAAATATCCTATAATGCTCCCAACATCATCCTTGTATTATCCTATAAATATCCCAAATAATCGTAAAAGGCTTGCTAGGGATGTCTTGAAGATGACTTTTTTTGTCCCATCTGGATATCCCTTAAATATCCTCCTCTGGTTTTTGGATATCCTCAAGATATCTATAGGATTGTGTTGTGTTATATGGGAATCTTTTTGTACAAGCATGCATAATTTACCTTCACCGCTAAACGGTACATGCATGCTTGAACAAGCTTCAGTTTATGCCGCGAAAAAGAAGGAAGACCGCGAAAAAGAAGAAGGAATCCTGAAGGCATTTATCTTTTTAATAACGGCATCTTTATCGGCTTGGCTGTCAATTAATCTATACTTATTAAGTAAAATTTTGTATGCTGCATCCTTCTTCACCCTATCACGATATTCTTGTGATTTAATTCACGGCTGATTTTCGTATGCGCGAATAAAATCTTCCAATAATCCTCTATTGCTCCTTTTCAGATCGCTAGACATGATGGCGACGCGACGTACAGGTCATTTACGATCACGGACTGAACTAATTGTTTGTACAAGCTGAATACATGTAACATGTAAAAATACATGTCGCTTGCGCAAGCATGGCTTCTCCAAGCTTGCATGATTCAAATTCAATCAATCATCAAGCGGCTTGCACAATTAAAATGCTTCCGCAAATTTTCCCTACAGACGCTACAGTTTGCTTGTACAAAAAGATTGTTCATGCATGCTTGTCAAGCTTGCAGTAGTGTGTGTAGCCACCTTTACAAATTTTATATCAATATAAAGAAGAATAAGTTTAATTTTCAGTTTCTTTACTGAAATAATGTTTAAATTAAAATGGCAGAGAATAGCAAATATAAAAGAAGTATTAGAACGCATTGGACTTAAAGCTACATTTCAATAGTGAAATAAAAAATAATTGAAATTATAAAAACACTCTATACTATACTGTAACGCCCGTCCTAACCTTAGGATTGCTTATCTTTTTTGAAATGTTGCCACTACTTGAAGAACTTCTCTTAACGCTATTCAAGTACTCAACCTAAAGGAATAATTATTGATTTTTGGAAATAAAAAAAATGCTAAGAAAATCCATGTTCTTACCTGTTTGTCTATGGATCTAAACTGCCAGGACCAGTTTGCTCTATATAAAAATGGTCTAAGATCGAATCTGTTGTCATCTGGACTGTAAGATTCAGCATGGTACGAGGGAGTCAGCACTGTCATTTTGTGACGATTTATAGCATAACACCTAAAAGAAGAAATAAAAAACATGCCTTTACCACACATTTTAGGTAATGTATTCATTTTTCAGTGGCGGCTCGTCAGGGTAGGCAAGGTAGGCGGCGCCTACTAGTCATGGCCGGATCAGCGATTTTTTAATAACAGGTACAAGCTGTTCCAGTTGCAAAAGATACATGTTCCAAGAAACCTGTTCCAGTTCCAAACTGTTCCAAAACGAAAATTAATACCGTACTTGCGTCATTCTAATTCGGTTGCTATTTTTCTTTTTAAATTTATATAAAAGAATATTTTTTGCTTAAATAATGAGAACTACTGGAGATTTTTCTGTTTTTTCTAAATTTAATCTACTATTTATGTTGCTATATTACCAAGATATAATGTTTTTTTAACTAAAAATTTAAAAAAAAAATATCAAATTTTCGAAAAATAAACTTTATTTTTTTATTACTATTTTACCCTAGATCCGCCACTGTAATGACTGACATTAGGATAATTGTCAAATAATAAAGGACAACATTGCTGAACACGGAGCAATGTGGCCAATATATCGATAATATAATTCGGTTTAAACTAAGTTTTGGAAGCTTTAATTTAAACAAAATATCTGTTACAATCATTTGCTCTATAAAGTAAAATGAAAATCTGCTCGGTATCTTAAATTATACAACAAATTTAAATATTTTTGCCAAAATTAGTCAGGTTTATAGACTTTAATGTCAATGTCGATATGATTGATGACGAGCATCGGAAAATGTTTTGCGATTACAATACCTGAAAAAGTGTTTGACTTTTTCTGCTACTTGCTTTGGTGTACATGTATCTGACCAAGTCTGCACCAATTTACAATACATAGAAAACGGCCCACAATTCCCAATTTTTCGTAAAATTCCAAATTGGCTCAGTTCGCTGTACGTCATTCCCATGTCTTGTTCGTCAGTTTGAGCAATTTTTCCTTGGACCAAAGGCTAAAAAATCGTCATTCTGTAAAGCATTGTATTCTATTACATATTTTAAACACACTGTACCTCTAATTCGGCAGTTGGTGGGGCATTATAAATCTCACCGAGAATCGGAATGTTGAATTTTACTTTGGCATATTCGATAAAGCTTCTTAAATCGGTTTTTGATATACCACCTAAAATATAGCAAATACTAACTGTCTTGTGTCTATTTTAATCATGGAATAAAAAGACTAAGGAAGCAGTTTTATTTTAGATTCACTAACTTCTTCAATAATTTTTAAATAATACTAACCAATCGGATTGATATCGGCACTAGAACAATCGTACTTCGTCATATATCCACGAAGTGCTTCATCAACATTGGCCGAACCAAGCACCAGCAATCCACCTGGTCTGCCCCTAACCCACAGTACCAACTGAGCAAATAAATAGCTCAGAACCATTCTTATTCGTGCCTGGATGTTTTGCAAGGCCATATTCTGACGTGGACAGCCGCCATTGCTGGCAAATTTCGGGAATAGGCCGGTTATAGTACTGAAGATTTCTAGGCAGGCGTTGACAGCCTTATCTACCATTATATGAAGATGGTAACTGTAAGAGTGTTATTTAAGAATTAGAAGATGTTTAATTTCTAGTTTTTGAAACATGCAGAAAAATATATAATACAAAAAGTCAAATAATTGCATTGTTTTGATCGAGTTGTAGTTTGAACAGCGTCCGAACGGCAAAAATTAGAAGTACCGGGAATAAAGTATTTCACGCAGTCCCGTTACCGTACGGCGATCGCACTGAAATAATATTAAAATCGTGGCTTTGTCATAATATTTAAGTATGTTATTTTTTACTAGTGCAGTTATTGAAACTATAAAACATTTAGGTACGAGGTTTGTGTGATGTAATGCTGTTTTGGGTCAAGGACTGTATATATTCTAAAGGACTGTTCGATCGCGTAAAATCGCCGCTGTCGTAGTGGCCGTGGATGCTTACGTCACGCAGAGACCAGCGCTCCACAGTGCTGCGGATGGTTATTCTAGCGGGACAAAATCTCAGGAGCGATATTTGTGACTTAAAATCTAAGAACGTAGCAAATAGTCTAAGATATAGCAACCATATGGTTAAATTTATTTATTTATTAATAAATAAATAAATACAAGATAATAAAACTATGATATTATTCGTACATGACACACAAAAACCGTACTGTATAAACTATTGCCAAGTACATAAAATTATGATATCAGGTGAAATACTTACAAAAAACTCTTTAGCAGTTATTTTTTAATTACTTTGTAATCTTGTAACACCCTGTATATTTTATTTTAAAAAAATCTATTTTATTTTGAAAATAATAAATAAGATAGATATTTTAATTTTAACACTCGATAATTGTAAATTCATATACCGGGTGTTGCATCGTCGGACGGGACATAGGAAATCCCATGTAAATTTTAATGGGGTCAATTATTGGCTTCCCTAATTATTTTAGAGAATAATTCTATTTAGGTTTATTGAAGAGCACTAAAACCCACATTCAAAAGAATCACTTTAGATATTTTTGATTGGCTCGTTTACGAGTTATCGTCGATTTCTTTTTAATATTTCTCCTTTCTTATGGCCCTGTATTTACTTATGAGCACCAGTCAAGGTAAAAGATTTTTTACCTTGACAAAGTAAAAGAAATTTACCTATTTAGTGCTATATTATTATTGAAAACTCATTCCTACATCGGAAATCTTAAAGATGTATTTATAAATACAAATTAATATGAATTAAAGTAAAATAAAGTAATCAATTACAAGGTTAAATATAGTATTATTACAATATTCAATAACTTATTAATTTAGGTCCTATTAAATGACAACTTCATCAACATCAGTTATCTTTTACCTTGACTGGTGCTCATAAGTAAATACAGGGCCATAAGAAAGGAGAAATATTTAAAAAGAAATCGGCGATAACTCGTAAACGGGCTAATCAAAAATATCTAAAGTTATTCTTTTGAATGTGGGTTTTAGTGCTCTTCAATAAACCTAAATAGAATTATACTCTAAAATAATCAGGGAAGCCAACAATTGACCCCATTAAAATTTACATGGGATTTCCTATGGCCCGCTCGACGATGCAACACCCGGTATAGTAAGTATCTAAGACAATTTTTTAAACTTTTATTAAAACTAGTAATAATCATTTAGTTTTATTATAAATTATCAGAAAGTAAAAAAAGACTTTAGCATATCGTCATGCTTTATTTAACTAGAATATCATTTGGATGTTTTTGTCTTGAGGAAAATTGCCGAACTGACTATTGGTGTCATTTATTAGCTGGTCATACACGGAAAGGCCCTGCCTTCAGCCTTGGCCTTGGGTCCGGGCCTTTAACCCAAAATACCATAGGTTTGCGCGAAAGGCAAAGTCCGCGGATATATTTCCGCTATGGTAATTTGGGTGAAAGCCCCGGCCTCAAGACCAAGTCCGAAAGCCGGGCCTTTCCGTGTATGGGCAGCTATTAATTTTTTAAACTCAGTGCCTTTCGATGGGACAGTTAAGGTTTCAACAATTATAGCAGCATTCTTACTCCCACTAGCCCTAAAGCTCATAGTACTTGCAAAACCTAATTCTTCTTTTGAATGCTCTTCAATTAACCCTTTAACGAGTCTTTGTTTTGTTTTTATACTATCCGATTGAAATGAAACTTTTGGGCATTCACCTGGTAAGCTTGAACTTCCTGTGACTGTGAGTACCTGTGTTGGTAACTATTGGTAACTCAAAAGATTTTTTTAACAGAACATCAACGATTTCTTGTAGACGTATCTGTTTTAAAAAGTAAAGTGTTCTCGAATAGTTCAATTTAAATATTTTAAATAGTTTTTTTCTTGATTCTTTATATTTTTTTGCTTCTGACGACGGAAAGAGAAAACTTTCCGAAACGTGAAGCATTTTATTCTTTGTTAGGCAAATTTTTATTACTGTAAACACAACTTCTGACAAGCAGCGTCCGTTTAGGTTTAACGCAGAAGTGTTTACAAAAAATAACTATTTTATTTTGTAGATTTTTTTCTTGCAGTGCAGTGGCGAAATACCCATAAAGGATTTTTTTGGACAAAAGATCTACATCATTCAATATATCGATATTTGAAAAAAAGTGAAAGTTTGTGCCTTTGTCCAAACCTTTGTACATACCTCTGGCAATCTTCAACATAATTTTTTGGCTTTGGAATAAAATGTATAAGCAGTTGTAAATATTTTGTTTTCGTATGATCTCTGCCTTGCTGAGCAGAAAACGACCAAATTTGGTTGATAAAAATGTATCGAAATACAAAGAATATTCATGCTTTTTTATATCAATTGGAATATCTACTATTTATTCTTATCAGTACACATTTTTTGGCTTATTTCTAACCAAACGGTTTTGTCCCGCTAAATTTATCTTCCACCGTACTGTGCGCCCGTCCGTCATACGCAAAAATAATAATTGTCACTGTCTAAAATCTTTAGCGCCAACTTCAACTCGGTCCCTAGATGATGTAAAAAAACTGACAGTGCAGGAAGATAGGAATCGAACTATCCTTATCTCTATATACTATCCTTGGTTTTGGGTAGTAAAAAATAAGTAAATAAGAACCCGAACTAGGCGTCGGCGTCGTGTTGTGTTGTGACAATTTCAAATGTTAATAAAATTGGCGAAAAAATGGCATACTCTGTTTTTTTTCTAAGGTAAGATTTCGACAGACGATGATAGAAGAAAAATAGATGACGTCCCATACCAATCTATTTATTTTACTAAAAAAGTTTCTAACCAGTTGTTTTTAACCAGTTTTATTGGTTTATTTCAAAAATGACAGATCATATTTCAATTTTATTGGTTTGATGGAACGATGAACGACAAACGGATGCCGATGCGTATAAATTCGCCTTTAGTTTTTCGAGGCTTGTCAAAGTCTTGCCAAATTATGGGTTATAATTTTGTGTCAACTTATGTCAAATATCTGTGTTTTGGAAGATTATGCATTTTGATTCGTGTTATTACGTTTGTTTTGTGTCTTTTGAAGTCAAATGGAGGAAAAATCGAGGAAAAATTAACTGTAGATCCAGAGCACAGTTTATAGTTAATACTCGCTGCCCAGGCAGAAAGTCTTTATATACCACTAAAGTTACCATCAATAAAGTTTGTATACCACTGCGTTGTAGATAAGTGCATCACGTATATGCTACAAGGATCGTACTAAACATATACTACTGGAGTAGCTGTAAAATATCAACATCACACGATAGGTAAATAATGGATTTTAGTACTGCAGAAAAATGTCAAAAGGTACTGGTTTAAAAAAATTAAGATTAAAGTTAATTAATCAACCTTTAAGGTATAAAATTTGGTAAGTGTTATTATTAATAAAATAGTTTGTTTTATTTATGTTGTTTTATTTATTCCTGTGGAATATTACAAATTTGTAAGAATATTACAAGTTATATTGATAAATATAATAATAAATGCAGGAAGTTACTTGAAGCTTGAGAGTACAAAATAGTTCTTTTTATATTTTTTTGATATGTGGTGTTTTGTTCTTGTTTGTTTTGTATTAACGCATACCGTGTATTTTAAATAAAATAACTCGATTACATTTTTTCAGTTTTATACAGTTTTTTTTCACAATATTTTAAAGTAATCACTTATCAGACAAATTTTAAATATATTAATTTCCTGCTATGCGTTCCAGTTGTACCAACTTATTTCTTTGTAAAATAAAAATAAACTACTTTAAAATTAAAATGACAGACACATCTATCACTGTCAAGGATCATGTCATGATCTTGTCGTTGGACAGACTAATGCTTCAGAAATGCATGTGTAATTAGTTGCTGATGCTTCAGAAATGGGAATTTCAACAGTCTAAAGAATTGAAATTAAAGGGATTGTATCTGATGAAGAGTTCAAGAAAAAATGAATAAATGCCGAAAAAAAAACGGAACTCGGTCAATCAATAATATAGAAACGAACTTACAATTTTCTAAAGAATATGAACTGATCTTAGATACACCCTAAAACTCATATTCGGCAAATAATGATGACGTAACGGCGAACGATGGCTGAACCGTTTTCTAACATTTAAGTTGTATTAGTTTTTTAAGATACCTTCCTATTGCAGTTGCTAAGCCACTAGCCCGATTTTTGGTTTCTTTAGAAGAATTTTCGGTTCCCATGTAACATGTAACTAGGATTCTATTACATAATTCTTGTGCGGTTTTGGGAGTGTACTCTGCATCAGCCACAATTCTTCTAACGTCGGACAACACTTTAGGATCTAAGAAATAGAATTGAAATAAAATTACTTTGAGATATCGTGCAATATAAATACTGGGGTTTGCCGAGAGAGAAAATTTCGACATCCAAGAAACAAAAAAATACAATTTAACTTGTGAATTAAAATAAACAATTAAACAGTATGGGTATATATTTAATTACCTCCATTCTTTTGCACATTCTCAACGATCAATCTACACATTGAGTATACAATAATGGCAGTACTGGAAGAATCGATACCACCACTCAAAGGTAGAAAAAATCCCCCTTGACCTGAACGTCTTAAATAATCCCATAACCAACAAGCAGGTCCCTAAAATATATTAGAACGTTTGTATTCCTTACTTAAAGATAAATATATTGATATTAAAATCACAACCTCACAATTAGTGGTTTCAATTACATTTTATGCTTTACGATCACTCACAATGTTTAAAAAACTCAATTAAAATTAACAGAGTATCCTAGCAACAGCTTGCGTTAGTCAGATGGACACATCTGACAATGGAAGGAAGGCTAATATTTAGCTTATAAAACTATCAACTTTTGATTTCTAACCACAATTTCTCTTGACGGAAGATAATCAACGGCCAAACTGACATTTCTCGCAAATTTATAAGTATAATTAGTGGAAAAGTTAAAAGTTTGATAACTTTTTCTACTAATTGAAAATGTCTACCACTAATTTTGACGTTCTGAATGCTTAATGTAAAGCAGGGTTTCTTAAAGTGTGGTCCACGGATCCTTTAGGGGTCCGTAGCATGTGTATCAGAGCTCCGCGGTACGCACTACGTCAGTTAACTGTAAACATATTTTAAGAAAAAAAATAGTGTAGGGCGGCGAATTCAGTAGGTATTTAATCACTAAACACTACGCGATGCGCGTAAGGATCAAAAAAACAAAGTTGAAGCTGTTCCCTTATCAAACGATGTTATTCATTCTAGAATTGTTGAAATGTCGTCAAATGTTTTACAGGTTGTTGAAGAATTAATTGCTTCACCGTTTCCATTCAGCATTCGATTGGATGAAAGCACCGATGTGTCACAATGTAGCCAACTCTTGGTATTTGTCCGTTACATACAACAAGACACACGTAGTATTAAAGATGAGTTTTTTTTGCAATTCACTTTTGGAGACTACAAAAGCTTCAGATGTTTTTGAAATGACAAAATGTTTTTTCAACGAACAAAATATAGACTGGAAGACTAGACTTGGTAGTATCTGCACCGATGGAGCTCCCGCAATGCTTGGAAATACGTCTGGTTTCGCGGCTTTGGTCAAGAAAGAGATCCCTCATTAATAACTCATTGTGTCTTACATCGACATGCCTTGGCTTCACGGACTTACCCAAGGATACTATAGAGATAAGGATAGTTCGATTCCTATCTTCCTGCACTGTCAGTTTTTTTTATGTCATCTGCTGACCGAGTTGAAGTTGGCGCTAAAGATTTTAAACAGTGACAGTTATTTTTGCATTTGACGGATGAGCGCACAGTGCGTTGGAAGATAAATTTAGCGGGACAAAAGCGTTTGGTTAGAAATAAGCCAAAAAATGTGTACTGATAAGAATAAATAGTAGACATTCCAATTGATACAAAAATGCATGAATATTCTTTGTATTTCGATACATTTTTATCAACCAAATTTGGTCGTTTTCTGCTCAACAGGGCAGAGATCATACGAAAACAAAATATTTACAAGTGCTTATACATTTTATTAGAAAGCCAAATTATGTTGAAGATTGCCAAAGGTATGTACTTTTCTACTGTACGTATATTATTTGTTAAAGTCCTTCGTGCCTTTGTTCTGCAGATATCAAACTTTCACTTTTTTTCAAATATCGATATATTGAATGATGTAGATCTTTTGAGTTACCAATAGTTACCAACACAGGTAGTTACAGTCACAGGGAGTGCAAGCTTAACAGGTGAATGCCCAAAAAGATTCATTTCATTCGGATAGTATAAAAACAAAACAACTCCATCAAAAGGCACTGAGTTTAAAAAATTGTCTTAGATACTTACTATATAATATGAATTTACAATTACCGAGTGTTAAAATTAAAATTAAAATATCTATCTTATTAATTATTTTCAAAATAAAATATATTTTTTTAAAATAAATTATAGAGGGTGTCACAAGATTACAAGTTAATTTAAAAAAAAACTGCTAAAGAGTTTTTTGATATAGTCTATAAAATGAATAACTTTGAATTTTGACCGTTATTTTTTACCAACATGGCAAATATAAAATCTCTCTGTCCAAAAAGTTACTGATATTCTTTAAAATGAGTGCCCGAACGAATCAGATAGGTAACTCTTTTTACTTTCGTGAAATAGAAAAGGAAAATAATAAAACAAGTGACAGTTCTTTCTCTTCTTGCAAAAATCAACGCGAAATGTCATAACTGACAAAAGTAAAATGTCATCAGCCTTTGACATTTCTAAATATCAGACCAACGCCGTCTCTATTAGAATAGCCTCGGAGCGAGATTTATGACGTCACGCTAGTTAGATATTGCGGATTAATAAATATGTTGTAGAATACATGGAAAACATAATTATTCCTCGTATTTTTGGTTTGTATTTTAAGAATGATATAGTTTACATGAAATATACATAATATACAGTTAATAAATGTTTTACAATATACAAATAATGAATAGGTACATAAGATAATGGGTAAAAATGTAAAATATATTTTAAATTTTGGGGTTTGAAAATCGATCTAATTTAACAAAAAACATTCAATATCTACTAATAGTGATATATTATTATTTCCATTCACAAAATTTATATGTATATTTTGCAAGCATCAATGTTCGAAAAATTATATTTGCAAATAATACAATATCATAGAAAAAAAGGCGTCAGCGATGACTATGAAATAAAGATCGCTGTCATTTTATATGTAAAATTATTCTAAAATTTTTGATTTTTTTGGGATTTAGGTTCGGGAAAAACACTGATTAAATTTTCATTTGGTTTTTTATTACTTTTTTGGTTAAAAAAAAACGTTTAGCCTAAAATATATAAAATAAATAAAAAAATAAACGTTTATAGCCTTCATCAGTGTTGTGTCATATGAAAAAAATAGTGTCGAATATAATCCAAAAAATTACATATACGAGGAATAATAATTATGTTTTTCATGTATTCTACAATATAATTAATCCGTAGTATCTAACTAGGGTGACGTCATACATCTCGCTCAGAGGCTGTTCTATTAGAGACGGCATTGCATCAGCATGGCCGCAAGTTGCTAACCTAATAAAATTTACACTAGAAAAGCCCGCGGGAACTGTCAAATTCAAAGTTATTCGTTTTACAGACTATATCATAATTTTATGTATTTGGCAATAGTTTACAATACGGTTTTTGTGTGTCATGTACGCATAATATCATAGTTTTATTATCTCGTATTTATTTATTAATAAATTAAGTTGTTAATAAATAAATAAATTTAACCATATAGTTGCTATATATTAGACCATTTGCTACGTTCTTAGATTTTAAGTCCCAAACATTGCTCTTGAGATTTTGTCCCGCTAGAATAACCATCCGCCGCACTGTGGAGCGCTGGTCAGCGCGTGACGTGGCATTCCACGGCGACTACTACAGCGGCGATTTGACGCGATCGAACAGTCCTTTAGAATATATACAGTCCTTGGACTTTACCTACATTTCTGAAGGAAGTTATGTCTACATGTGTCAAAATAATTAACTTCATCAGAGCAAGAGCCTTAAACCACCGCGGCACCGCCTTTTTAAAAAGCTTTGTCAAGAAATGGGGCAGAACATGAAGTACTGCTGTAGTACATAGAAGTTCGTTGGCTGTCAAGGGGACAGGTCTTAAAGCGATTGTTTGAGTTGAGGACAGAAGTGTTACTTTTTCTAAAAGATAATACACACACAGATTCACTGTCTGAATATCTTGAGAGCGAAGATTTTGTACGGGGGCGGGGGCTAGCGTATTTGGCAGATATATTTACTCAATTGAATGAAACTAACTGGTCTCTTCAGGACTCTGCGGTTACCATCGTGGATGCATCTGAACCGTTGAAAGGTTTCATAATATGTAAACGGCCACTTTGGGAAAGGAGGGTGGAATCTGGTAACTTTGTAAATTTTCCGATGTTTGAAGAGTTAATAGCACAAGGTGACGGCAACACAATATCAAAAATGCTACAGAAAGAGGTGTCTAAGCATTCGGATACATTGCAAACTTCTTTTGAAGGCTACTTTAACTTAGAATCGCTTGAAAATGAATCGTGGGTACGCAGTCCATTTATAGTCGACAAGGATAATATCAGCGATGAAGATCTCATTAAAAATTGACATGAGATCAAAAGAAGTTTTGAAAGCTGAATTTCATGCAAAAAATCTAGGCGAGTTTTGGTGTTCTTTAAGTCAAGCTTACCCTCTTCTTGTCAAGCGAGCTATGTTCGTTCTGATACCATCTACGTACCTTTGCGAGGCAGGGTTCTCGGTTCTGGTCTCAATAAAAACAAAAAGTCGCAACCGATTAAACGTCGCAGATGATATGCGCCTTGCCTTGTCGAAGATAACCCCACAATTTAACGTTCTCATTGAGGCTAAGCAGCAGCATCCTTCTCACTAATTTACTAGTGTACGTGTAATAAATCTACTAATAAACCTTTTTTTATGTAAATAAGGCTTTTTTATTTTCCTCTATTATTTCTGATAGGGGTACGTGGAATTGTACAAATTGTGAAAGTGGTCCGTGACTGCAAAAAGTTTAAGAAACCCTGATGTAAAGGAACAAACTTCTACGCTAATTGAAACCAGTAATTTATTCCACTAATTGCGAGGTTCTGAATGAAGTTTTACACTCTGATTAAAGTTTTAAAAATATTTAGAGCTGTCATAAATACTGTTACTACCACACATATATTTCAATAAAAACAATCCAAAATACAATGTTGCTTTCAAAATGACAGAAAAAAAAAATTAAATACTTTTAGCACTAGAAGAGATAGGATTTAGGTTAAATGGAGGCAAAATTGCTCAATTTGATGCTGATCAAAATGTCACCTTAAAGTTTAAAATTTTAAAAATTTCGAATGCTTTCAGAGATTTTTGAAGACAAAAAAAAACAATATTTGCGATTTTATTTTTTGTGACTCTATTTGAATAAATATAACAACATAAATTTCACATGCTACTTTTTTTTTGTTTTACAAGATGGTGGAGATTTTTAAACCGACGTTTCGTTTTTGAGCTATAATCAACTTTCTTTTCTTAATTTTTTATTAAAGATTTTTAGAACTTTAAGGTCCCAAAATCAATAATGTATCGGACTTAAAATAAAAAAAATATATATATATTTAAATATTCATATTAATGGCATTTTCCATAGGAACTCGTGAAAAGACTCCAAAAAGACATCGTATAGTTTCCGAGATCCCAATGATATAAGGCACAAAACATCCCCCTTTAGAACTTCTTCTGTCATGTTAAGAAATGAAAGTAAATAATAAAGCGCCTCTCGTGTTTGTTCGCACGCTAAAAATTTCAATTATTGCCTGTATATATTTTTTAAATTTACATTTTTTTAATTGTAAAGTAATATATTACATTTAAATGGAATATATTACATAACAATTATGCCAATTACAGGATTACAAGCTTGTTTTCTAACATTTTTTAAATAAAACGAATTATAAAATTTCAATATATGTATATTTGTCGTAGGTATGAAAAAAGTAAAATATAAAATGGACAAAGGCTTACTTACATTTCAATAAAACTTCCACTTTTCGTTTTGCAATCTAAACGCAATTATTTATTTTTTTATTATTTCTATTTCCCAAATAAAAATATCCGAAAACACTAAAATCACTGAAACTTCCGCGGCTGAAAACGAAAACTGAAAAATATAACGGCACTTTTTGTTTTGGATCTGCATATCAACATAACGCTGTACCATTATGTTTTTGTTTTTGAAATAATATAAAATATCGAATTATAACTTGCAAATTTTAATATTTTAACATGATTTTAACTATTTCTGACATTAACTAACTTTTTGTTATCAAGATGACATTTTAGACGTCAACTGACATATATGTCATAATATTTAAATTTTAAATATGTAAGTATAATTTAAATTAATATAATGCAACTTTATACTAAGAAAACATTTATACATTCACAAAATACAACAAAGTATAATAATATAGTTTGAAAACAATGAATATTGAATTAAAATAAAAATTAAAATTAAAAAAGTTAAGCGCGACCCCTTGTGTCAAAATTAGATGATTAAATTTTCGCAATTTTTTCACCATTTGATGACCGGTGGCGCCTCTAGTGTTTGTTCGGGCGGTTGGTCTTTTACTCCCGCTTATGGCCATTAAAGAAAAAGTTCTAAAGGGGGATGTTTTGTGATATAAGGCTCAAATTTGGGATACCCTGTAAACCTTTCACGAATAAGATAAACGTCATTTGTTTTATAAAAATTATACTTCAAAAATCGTTGATAAACTGACTAGATAGACAGTATAGACAGTGCTATCTAATATATACCTCGGTAATTTCCTCCTGTGCAGTCATTGTCAATGTTTTTATTGGTTGGGCTGTTGGCAATGTAGTGTCATGTTCAGGAGACAATGAGAAATCTATAGTTATTCTGGGATAGCTTTCGCTTCCAGCTGCTACATGCGTTCGCGATCGTTTACTATTCCTGTAACATCTTATATCTTCTAAGTCTATGGTTGCAGTGATCACGTCCTAAAAGTTAAGTTTAAACATTTCCAACAAAAATACGACGCTTGAAAATGACAACTTATTGTCTAAGGTTATACTACTATAGTAAACGCCACGAATGTTTGGGAGTGATTCATCGGTCGCTACCATGTGAACCTTTGAATAAGAAGACTAAGGAAGGAGCATAATGTTATCCATGTATTCATGCATGGAAGATGCATGGTGGGCGGAAAAAACACTCTAGGGTGGGGATCCTTGACAGTTCTGTTTGACGATTCATTTGACACATTTGAATTTGATTTGAAATTTTGTGGATTTGTCAGTCTTTACGGAGCTTATTTTATGTTATTTATTATTTATTCTATTACTGATATACTCTGTTTTTTTTCTCAGGTAAGATTTCGACAGATGATTACAGAAGAAAAGCAGATGACGTCCCATACCAATCTATTTATTTTACTAAAAAAAGTTTCTAATAATTTTTAAGTTATCTATGGATGGGTTTAAATATAGATCCGTCATGCGTCGTCTCTTGTTGTTTTTAACCAGTTTTATTGGTTTATTTAAAAAATGACAGATCGTATTTCAATTTTATTGGTTTGACGGAACGATGAACGACAAACGGACGCCGATGCGTATGAACTCGCCTTTAGATTTTTGTCATTTTTGACGCTTGTCAAAGTCTTGCCAAATTATAGGTTATAATTTTGTGTCAACTTTTGTTAAATACCCTGCGTTTTGGAAGATGATGCATTTTGATTCGTATTATTACGTGTGTTTTGTGTCTTTTGAAGTCAAGTGGAGGAAAAATCGAGTGAAAATTAACTGTAGACCCAGAGCACAGTTTATGGTCAATATTCCCTGCCCAGGCAGAAAGTCTTATACACCAATGAAGTTGCCATCGATAAAGTTTGTATACCATTTCGTCGTAGATAAGTGCATCTCGTATATGGTAGAAGGATCAAACAAAACACATACTAAAAACTGGAGTAGCTGTAAAATATCGACATCACACGATAGGTAAATAATGGATTTTAGTATTGCAGAAAAATAATGTCAAAAGGTACTGTTTTAAAAAAATTAAGATTAAAGTTAATTAATCAACCTTTAAGGTATAACATTTGGTAGGTGTTATTATTAATAAAATAGTTTGTTTTATTTACCTATGTTGTTTTATTTATTCCTGTGGAATATTACAAATTTGTATTTGTACATAAGTTATATTGATAAATATAATCAAAAATGCGGGTAGTTTCATAAAGCTTGATAGTAAATAATAGTTCTTTTTTATATTTTTTTGGTATGTAGTGTCTTGTTCTTGTTTGTTTTGTATTAACACATACCGTTTTTATTAAATAAAATAACTCGATTACATTTTTTCAGTTTTATACAGTTTTTTTTCACAATATTTTGAAGTAATCACTTGTCATCTTGTCAATCAAATTTTAAATATTTCCTGCTATGCGTTCCAGTTGTACCAACTTATTTCTTTGTAAAATAAAATAAACTACTTTGAAATTAAAATGACAGACACATCTATCACTGTCAAGGATCTTCTCGTTGGACAGACTATAGTTGTATAAAGCTGGTAAATCTAGATGGAAATTGTAGCAGAACTTAAATTAACAGTGACACTATCGCGTTGTATTGTGTAACTATTGTGTAGCGTGTGGTAGATCTCGGCAAAAATTGAGTGAAATAATGGAACAACTTTTCGCTAGTAAGTGACTATATAATATACATACGTGTAGTAAACCGATATATAATATAAATTATATATTTTTCTTGCATTTTAGCTTTTATTTATTACTTGTCAAAGATTAGATGTCAAAGAATTTAGATACGTTAATTTGACTTACCTGCTTCAGTAGCGTATCGGATGTTTGTGTTAATAAATACTTATTATAACTTATCTATTTTATTAGAATATATATATTTTATAACAATTTTATATATAACTACCAACATTTATTCACAACGTAAAATAAAACAACAAATTATTGAGTCTACCCCACGTCTACCCTACTCATAGTTTTACATTTTTAAATAAAATTAGAAAAACACTGATAAACCGGAATTTAAGTCGGCCATAGTCTTCTTATTCAAAGATGTGAACTAATCTGTTCAAGGTCACATAAAACTTAATTCCAGTCACGTGGTGTTTCAAGTCATATAATAATCAATATATAATCTGTTGTAATTTGTTGTTTGGTATGTCAAAGTCTTGTCAAAACATATATTTGGTTATAAATATAAAATGGAATGCCCCATTGGTCGCACTGCAAGCACACCAATGGACTGACGCACAAAAACGAACCAATCAAAGAAACGCGATATAGTATCGTCTTTGTCAATCACGCTAACATTTTAGAATAAGTAAAAGGAGCGGAGGTAGATGATTAGACTGGGCCTTTAAAAACCTACGTCTGCGGTAAAAATTTACGTTTTTAACGTAAAAATGATGGCGCGCGTGTGGATTCTAATTTCATCAAGCGATGAATCACTCCCAAACATTCGTGGCGTTTACTATAGTTTTATGCTAGGAGCTACAGATGCCCGACGCACTAGTGCCGGACCCTGTATAATAAATACCGATTATGATCGAAAAAAAAACGACGTCCAGTTGGCTTGGAAATGACGATCGATGACATTCCCCACATAATTTTACATATAACATGTCAGCGATCTTCTTTTGACGCCGTTTGTAATGTTTTTTTTAAATGGTATACAATGTTTTTCTTTATTTGGCTATACCGGGTGCGTCTCAAAAGTGGCTCACCTCTATAGCTTTTTATTTTTTTAGTGAAAAAAACAGATTTGGTATGTTAATATATGACATAAATTAGGATTGATTGACGTATTCAATTGTTTTCGGTCACTTCCGGTTTCACCGGAAATGACTACAACTTTTGATTTTTAAATGGCACCCCGGGATTTTTTTACTTTATTCGATAGAAAATGTCACTCTGAATAGAATGACATATCATACATCAACTTTTGACATTTTCGCATATGGTTTATTTGAAATTATAACTTGCCGTTTGTAACGAAAATTTGACTTGAAATACCAAGTGTGTGGTATCAAATTATTCGTAAAAAAATGCTTTTTAAATATATGTTAATGAGCCACCCTCGTTCCATTTGAAAAAATTGAGATATGATTAAAAATACGATTTGAGCATTTTCTAATTGGCCAAGACAAAACACTAAAAACATTAGACCATCAAATCTATTTTTCTAAGGCTCCTTGATGAAGAATTAGTGTTTTTAACATAGTCATGGCACTCTAGATTGAATTGAAATACGATTTTTTATTAAGCGAGAATGTCAAAGTTCACATATGTATGATATGACATTCTGCTCAGAGAATATGTCATTTTATATCGAATAAAGTCAAAAAATACCAAGAGTGTCATTTAAAAATCAAAAGTTGTAGTAATTTCCGGTGAAACAGGAAGTGACCAAAGACAAATGAATACACCAATCAATCCTAATTTATGTCATATACTAACATACCAAATCTCGTTTTTTTGATCTGAAAAAATAAAAAAGTTATAGGGGTTGAGCCACTTTTGAGACGCACCCGGTATTTATAATGTGATTAAAAATGCCAGCCGTATTTTCTTACCACTTCTTCCAAAGAAAATTGCTTGGTTGTGGCCAAAAGTGAACCATTCAATGTAATTGAGGATGTACCTTCAAAATACAACCTTTCCCCATCACAGCCTCTTAGATTACTGAAAATATAACATCCTAAAATCAGTAGCAATAAATTAATGAACACACTCAGATTATACAGGGTGTCCCAGAAATAAGTGCAAGTATTTTAACTGGTACTATAGTTCAATCACAGAAACAGGCCTATGAGTTTTTTTCGCAAAAAAAAATGTTCGGAATTTTTTGGATTTTTTTTAGTTAAAAAATATAATTTTTCGATAATATGGCAACATAGGTAGTAGATTAAATTTACACGAAAGAAAATCCGGAAAAGATCCAGTGGTTCTCAAAATGTGAGCAAAAATCATTTTTTTGGAAATTTTCAAAGTAAAATAACTCCGTTATTTTGGACTTATTTGAAAAACGATAAAGAGAAAATATGTTTCTTTTATCGAGATCTACCACCCCTTAAAATACTTGCACTTATTTCTCGGACACCCTGTATAGTTCTCACCCCCACACTTCATTGTAGCATTTTTAACTAGATCCGATAAAATATAATTTTTTCTAAGTTCAGTATGGCTGCCTGAGCCATTACAAATAATTTCAACCCCATCCATAGATAATGGAATATGCTGGCTTGCAGCACACCACAGCTCTTCGCAAATCTCGAACCCTAGTATACAGTGTGGTTAAAAAACAATTCGTAGATTTATAATTCTTTTTTTACCTATACAAGTATCTAGTGTCGATATAACAGCATCACCAATAGGAACAGTTTTTTGTCCTGTTATTGCTGATATCATTCTAGGTAAATAAAATTCTTCAGTAGTTCTCTCCTACAATAATTGTATAAAAGTCATATAGTCTGTTCAATGGATCAGGGAAGATTTTGACAAGCGACATCCAAAAATGCCATAAAATACAATTTGCATGTGAATTAAAATGGCAGACGCAACTGTCACTGTCAGAGTTGCTCCAGTTGGACAGATTCTACATTAATTGACAAGATTGTAATTGATAAGAACAAAATTGATCTCTTGAATTTTTCTTGAACATTGTACAATTATTATCAATAAAAAAATAAAAATTAAAAAAAAATAAAGCCCTTCTCGATATTCATGTATGTTCGTTCATATTCTAGCGATTTTGAGATATGCAGTGTATTAGTTGATTTATTTTTTTCTCGAAAACTGTTCGGGTGTTTCATTTTGGTTGAAATCATATGGTATCTCCGTTATTAGTGTTTTATATTTAGTGAGGATGGGAGGATGCGGTTTGCACAAACCTCCCATTTTTTCTCAAACGGAAGATGCTGTAAACAAAATTTTCATAGCCCTCTTGGTTTCTGAGCTACATGGTCTTTTCGAAACTCTTGCAATTTAGGACAGCCCCCGATCTCCGTTATTATGGACGATATCGAGAAGGTAAAAACTGATTCTTGTAGAACATTTTACGTAGAACAGTGGTGTAGTGTGTTTTTCTACAACAAAAATATTTTTGAAAATATAAAGTTATGTTTATTACATAACATACATAAATATTATGTTATGTTATAAATCATATATAATCCGCCTTGCTATGGGTTCCTCAAAAATATATATCCCTCTATATTTATTTTCACTATTTACTGCAATATTTAAAATATATCATTTTCTTATTAGTAGGCCGTGATAAATAACAAAAAAAATCAAAATGGTATTTACTAAAATAGTAATACACATTAAAATTTTATTTGGGATTGGTATATTTTACTTTTGAAATGTTACCACTGAATCTCTGAATATATTTTTCTTTTTTTATAGCGGAATTTATTATAACAGGATGGGTTTGCAAATATATATCTAAAAGCTTGCATTATTAAAGCATTTTAGTGTTCGACATTGTTGTAGTTGCGATGATATATTTCATATTTCAAAAATGCCGAATATCAGAAATGGGCTATCGAATTCATTGATTTGAGAAATAATAGTTTAATAAAATTCTAATATTTTCAAAGTTGTAAGGGGGAGCCCCATCTTACTGAAAGCAACTGAAAGTATGTTTCACGTAAATTAGCTAAAGGTTCTAATTATATATCTTTAGATATAATTCTAATTATATCTAAAAGTTCCGGTACGATAGCTTCCAATATTTACAAATAGCGGTAGAGAGTTAAAAGCAGTTTTCCAATATATAAGAATATATTGAAAAAGAATTTATTAGTATTGGGAGCCACAAAATAAAACAAGAAACAGAGAGTAGTATAATAATAATTCTTTAGTTTCTTTTGGTGGCCTACTAGTGGCCTACTAATAAATATGATCTTATGATCTAATATTTTTTTTAAATATTGCAGTAAATAGTGAAAATAAATATAGGGTGATATATATATTTTAGAGAAGCTTATGGTAAGCCAGATCATATAATTTATAAATATACAGGGTTATTTAAGAAAACACAACTTTAATTCATATCTTTAAAAATATTTTTTTTCATAGAATATCAGACTACGCTACTGTATTCTACGTAAAAAGTTATACAGTAAAAAGTTTTCACCTTCTCAATACCTTTAACAATAACAAAAATACAGGGGGTGTTCTAATTTGCAAAATTTTCAAAAAGTTCCTGTAGTTCACAAACGAAGAGGGCTATGAAAATTATGTTTACGGTATCTTCCGTTTATAGAGTTCCGGAGATACCGTATGATTTCAACCAAAATGGTACCCTGTACAAGAAAAACTCAAGAAATCAGTCTTGTTAAAAAAGAATAGACAATCAGGGGAATTTTTTTCTTAAAAAAACAGTGGCGTACTATTTACTTTAATAAAATAATCCAGGGGTGTGTGCGTAAGGACGCCACTGGCTCAAGTTGGAAAACAAGAGTTAACAAAAGTTAAGTTGATACGTGGAAGTCACATAACAAAATTAAAAAAAATATCTCAAGTATCTTCCGACATAATTGCAAAAAATTGAACTGAACCTAACACCCTGTAGATCAGAAAGAAAATGTACACCCCATGTTTATATGAACTTTTTATCTTAAAAATATACGAGAAATATCACACCCTGACTTCATAGAAAAAACCCTGCAAATGATAAGAAAATTAAAAAATATATATAAAAATACCTTTTTCCATGGTGAGAACCATCTGCTTTCCCTATAGTTTCCATCTTCAGCTAATACTTTTTTAGGTCTTATTAAAAATATCTTCTGATTCAAAAATATCACCCTAAAAAAATTAAATAATAAAACCATGAAACAATATGTATGTATAGTAATATTACACCAGTATGTTGCGTTCAAAAGAGTCGGTAGTGTAAAAGAATATACATGATTTTGACATTCGAAAAAAAAGTCTATTTTTGAAACACCTGTCAATGTCACATATATGCTTTTTCTAGACAGACAATATTATTTCTATACCATGTTATTGTGTGTTACCTGCAATTGTAGGCTACGTTTTTATGCATTACAGGCATGCCAACATCGATTAAAATGTCTTTACAAAGAGGAGCATTTAGTAATTCAGCCAGCGCTTCCCAAGAATGTAGAAATGTATCACTTTCATAAAAGTGATCTTGGCAACTGTAACCACTAAAAATAAATTGAATAAATGATTACTATTCACGTAGTTTGTATATTTATTACCTTCTGTATTGTATAAAAAGCATCCACAGTAATGGATTATTATATTATACACTCAGATGCAAAAAAACGCAACGGAGAAATTTTTGGTCAAATTTAAAGTGTTATACTTTTGTTATTTTTATCCCTATTTTCATGTGTTATTTAGCAAGCTGTATATAATTATGTCAACTTTAATTTGTAAACTGAGTTTCTTATAAGTTTTTGTATTTTCCATATGATATATAGGGATAATCGAGATGTTGTTTTTTTACAGTAACACACTCTGTGCAATAATTTCGTGTGTAAATTTTCCCAAAAATATAATTTCAGAATCAGCGAACCATTACTCCTGAGCATTTTGATTTTTGATTTATGTCAATATACATGTTTTGGTTAATTTTTAAGAGCAAAATGAACTGATCGCGATCAATTTGCAATTTTTTCAATTATCATTACTTTTTGATAAATTTTTTTAATATGACGAGATGGTTTTAATGACTATTGTGGTAACGTCGAATATATAGCGCTGATCAAATATCGATGTTTCTAAAGCATCGATACGTCTTCCCAGCCCTACAGAACCTAACCTCATTTTCGGTTTGTTTACAAATTGATTTATATTTTTCTTGTTTATTTTTTGTTTAATTTAATAAAAGACCGACAGGAAAGTGCAAGAAAAGTGTCAAGATTGAAATTAGATGTTGAATATGCATTAAATAGATATATTACATAAAAATTCATATTTTAATAAAAAAAAATATAGAAAAATATCGCTGAACTGGATATAGGTAAAAAAAGATAAGAAATAAAGAATATCTGTATAGTAGAGCTGTATAGGGGGGGGGGGCTTAAAAAGTATTTTTAACGTATGAGAAAAATACAAATATTTAGTTATTTACGAATTTAGGTATATACCTAATATTGTTTGATCAATAGTCTATGAAAGTGTAAATTGTGCCTTTATATGACTATTACATCTAACATCTACGTACCATATTTCTAGTTCTGGTCCAGTTCTTAAAGTAGCTCCCATTTCCTTGGCATCTAGAATAGATTGCAAAATTCTATCCAAATTTCCCTCAAAATCCAGAGCCCATTGGTTTAAAGTGGCGGAAGCAACTGTTATTTTTCTTCCCATTTTCAAATCAATTGCTGCACAACGTTACCTTGAAATATTTTCTTCGCAATGCACGGTATTTCAATATAGAGTTTACTCAAGATAAGTTTAAATAGGAATTGTTTCTTTTTCAGTTATCTTATTTGCGATCAGCTGTGATCAGCATATTGACAATCCGGTGTACACGCGCATACTCGAAAACCAAGGTTTGAAGCTTAGGTTTGAAGCGCGGTATTTATGAATGGGAGAGATTGTTTTGGCGATGGTTGGCTATGATTGTATTCGAAAATACAGTAAGAATAAAATGAATCAAACAAAGGTAATTCAAATCAGGTGTTTTTACGGTAATGATTAATACGGATATAATTAAAAATAGAAATTAGTCTATTAGCAGTTTTCATAAAATTAAAAAATTATAAAGCGGCAGAACTAATTTCCATTCACCATTTTGTCAAGATACAGTAGAGTGCGATCCCTATAATAATTTATATGAGATCTGTCTATATGTACTTAGATTATAATGCATTACCTAGAAAGTAATCGAAAAAAAAAATCACCCCTTTAAAATTTGGGGAAATTATAACTAGCCGATCTGTCCTTTCACATTAAAAATATAAATTAAAAATAATTAGGTGGTAGAATGGTAGAAATCAAAATTGCCAAGGCACTACTAAGTTATTAGATTCTTATTAGAGTAGGTTGAATCCAAAAAAATACACAACGTCATATTTATACAGATTCATTACTCTTAAGTTTTACTATTCTTAAAATGGCGAATTAAAGTGTATACGTTCCATACAATCGAAATAAAAACAACGTCAGAGTTGATTTGAAAATAAAAACCGCAGAGAGAGACATTTTATGTATATGTACGAGTATATACATTTAGTAAATCTATAGAAATTATTATTTTGTAAAACGTATCAATATCATTTTTTAAATTTATTAATTTTCCTTCACCATTTTGTCAAATTACATTACCTTTCTTGACAAATAATAGCCTGATTTTTCTTCACTGAAACAGAAATCAAGAAAATAAAATAGTATATTGTTTTATTAGGAATAAAAATGATACTTTTTGTGCCGAGAACCTATAAGGGTTTAATATCTTTAAAATCTTTGGTTTTTGAGATATTTAAAGATATTTAAATTTGCATGCTACTATAGAATAGATTATTAACACCCTGTACATTACTTTTCAGAATTAATTTTTGTGCTGAGTTTAAAGGTAAAGAAATAAACTTTACTGGAAAATGTTACTACTTTCTTAAATTTATACAGGGGTATCAAAAATTGCTGATTTAATTTAAGGATTTATTTTACATAAAACTTCGTTATTTCAAATACAACACCCTGTATTTTTTATAATAAATCGAAGCTGACTCAAATGCTCTTTCAAACTATGTTACGGTTTTCTATACCCATCTAGCTCAGATTTTGAATAAAGAGCAATTTTTTCAATAAAATGGCAACCAAGAGGGCTAGTGTCGTCATGGCAGGTTTTTATTGACAGTTAGTACCTATTTTGAAAATCGAAATTAGTTTATGGACTTATTTAAATTTATACCAGTTTACTTTTATTTAATTTACCCTACAATAGTTTAATAAATAATATTTATTAAATATGTATTTATTATTCTATCAAGAAAAACGAAGAAGTAGTTCTTTGATTTATTTTACGATGACTTGTACATATGGATTTTCTATAAAAGAGACAATTACGGCAAATTCATTTTCTTCACTTCCAACGAGAGGTTTCTGTCTCTAACAGGTTTTTTTATAAACCACATCTGCGAAATAGGGCGAGTAGTTTTTCAAAGAAACGCTTATCAGGAAGATTCCTATTTTTGGATACATTTGAGCATAAGCTCTTGCTGCTCTTGAGACCAAGAAGCAATTTTCCTCACAAAATCAAATCACTAGGAACATATCCATTCGTTTCGCCTGCAGATACTGCTTTATTTTTCTTGATAAAATAATGAATACTTACTTATTAAACTATTGTAGGTAAATCTAAGTAAACTGTTATAAATTATAAATAATAATGTCCATAAACTAATGTAGACTTTGAAAATAGTTACTAACTGTCACTGAAAATTGTCATGGCGACAGCAGCCATTTTGATTGCAATTTTATTAAAAATCGCTTTTTATGCAAAATCTTAGCTAGATAGGTATAGGACACCCTAATATAGTTTGAAAGAGCATTTGAATCTGCTTCGGTATATTTAAAAAAATACAGGGTGTTGCATTTTAAATAACGAAGTTTTTATATAAAATAAATTCTTAAAATAGATCAGTAATTTTTGAAACCCCTGTATAAATTTAAGGAAGCAATGCCTTTTTTCAGTAAAGTTTATTTCTTTACCTTTAAACTCAGCACAAGAATTAATTCTGAAAAGTAATGTACAGGGTGTTAATAATCTATTCTATTGTAGCATACAAATTTAAATATCTTTAAATATCTCATAAACCAAAGATTTTAAACATATTTAACCCTTATAATAAATGCCTTTTTTTGGGCTCAAGAATCCAAAAATGAAATAAAATACCGTGTGTTCCATAAGAAAAAATATAACTTTAGTATGGATCTTAGTTCTGAAACACCCTGTATATTTCAAAATAATTTTAAATTGTGCACATTTCCTCCCCACATATACCCATAAAATATTTTGTTTCTACATCTTTTCGTTTTCGTATAATCAACCGAGGCGAATGAGGTGCGCCACCCTGTACAGGGTGAGTCTTAAATAAGTGCAGATATTTTCCGGGCTGGTAGTTCTTGATAAAAGAAACTAATTTAAGTCCAAAATAACCGAGTTATTCCAGTTTGAAAAAGTTTAAAAAATTTATTCTTCTCAAGAAACTTTCCTATATTTCTCCAATTCGCATTCCTCATCAGCGGCAATTCGGCTCGCCTCTTCTTTTTCTTCTTCTTCTGTTCCCTCGGCCGGTTCACTTCTTTAGGCCACGGCAGGTTGTTGGCCTCGGCAGGCCTGGCCGCCACTTCCCGGTCTTTCACGGCCAACTTGCCAAGCGTGTTCGCTCGTCGGTTTTGGGCGAAGAAGTGAACGCCACAAACGACGACGCCATTATTCTCCCATCGCGCGAAATGGGTCGCTTGCCTTTTTTATTATTATTTAACCGCGGATTTTTTTTAACAACGATGAGCGTTCGTTTCTTCTACGACTGGGATGACACTTTAAGGTGGATTTTAACCAAAAGGACTTAATCACAAAAAAATTGTTTACAAAAACACAACCATATTTTCAGTTTTGAAAACAAACTCGAAAATTGAATTAAAACCGCCTCTTTTGTTTTGAAAATTAGTTTCTAGACGAACAGGGGCGCCTAGGGATTTTGTATTTTAAAAGTAAAGAATAATATCATTAGAAATAAATACATTTTTTGAATAATACGTTTACATGAATTTCTCTCTCAATAAATTTGATAGACTTGGTTATATCAAGGTTATATCAATTCGTGTTCCCGTGGATTACTTAAATACCTACAAATTTTGAAAAAAATAAAAACTAACACACATTTCTTGAACAAAGAAAAATAATATTAACTAAATAAAAATGAAAAATAATTTTTACTACATCACAAGCAAATAAAAATGAATATTTAGCCTCATCGTTCAGTTAAAATTCAAGATTTCTATGGGGGTGCCCAGCAGTACATAGCGGGGCCAGGCACCCCCGGGCACCCCTGTATTTACGCCAATGTATATTCTTCATATACCTACAGGGTCCGGCAATAGTGCGTCGGGCATCTGTAATTCTGTAGCTCCTAGAATAAAAAACTTAGGATTTTTGTTTAAGTGTAATCTTAAAGTATGTACTGGGATTTATTTCAGGAAAATACTTTAACTTCTACAGTTGGCACTTACTGCATTGCATTTTTGGCTTCCTTTCACATCACTTTGCATAATGCTAAGATATGAGTAAATATATATTTCCGAAATTTGAGAGATATTAATAAATAAATGAAAAAATTATTAAAAATACAGGTCCTAAAATCAATAACTTTAGATGGTCTGTACATACTGTGCTATACATCTTGGGATCTTAAATCATACAGGGTGTTCAAAATGCTGCGTCAAACTTTCTAAAATATAAAATAATTTTTCTTAATTTTTTTAAATGGAACACCCTGTACATGATCTGTTTAGTAGATGGCGAATAAGAATAAACAGTTTTTGTATTTAGAATATTTCAAAATTTTTAACGGTTTCGCAGATATTCGCGGTTTTATATTTCATATGACATTTTCCACTTTAAAAAAAATGAAGAAAAATTATTTTATATTTTAGAAAGTTTGGCATAGAATTTTAAACACCTTGTATGATTTAAGATTCCGAGATTTTTAGCAAAGTAAGTACAGACCATCTAAAATAAATACCTAATATAGTTTTGATTTCAGGACAGTTTGGTTTGGTAGTTTTTTAAGAAAAGCCGAAAAAAATAATACATTTTTTATTTATTTATTAATATCTCTGAACTGCTGAAATATATTTACTCATATCTTAGGTATATGTAAAGTGATCTGAATGGAAGCTAAAAATTCAATAATATAGGTACAGGGTGTTCCATTTAAAAAAAAATATCCCGATCTACTCACACTGTTTTGAGCCACCCTGTAGAAGTTAAAATATTTTCCTAAAATGCATCCTAGTACATACTTTAGATTTGCACTGAAACAAAGTTTCTAAGTTTTTTATTCTAGGAGCTACAAATGTCCTACGCGCTATTGCCGGACTTTGTAGAGGTATAAAAAACAGTAGATAACTTTTAAACACTATTGTTTTTCGAAGTATTCTCCACGAAGAGAAATGCATTTTTGCATCTGCTGGAACTGACTCTGAAAGCAGTTATTTCCTTCAAAATTGCGTTTTTGAGGCGCTATATCTTTTGGGGACTGAAATCTTGGACCACGCAGTTCGTTTTTGGAAAAGTAAAAAGGGACTGTATGGATAATGGTTCAAAAATTTGATGTTTTCTTGCTTTAAAAACTCAATTGTTTTTCGAGTTGGGTGGGAGCTTGCATTATTTTCGTGGAGGATCATTCGGTCGTTGGGGGCTGGTTTTTCAAAACTCAGCAATTCCTTCCGACAAACATATAGATATGTACCAATCAGCAGTAGCAGTTCTTTGATCTTGCAGAGGATTTGTTGTTACATAATCCGCTTTTGAGAAAAATGTCGTCACCCTCTTTTTGGAAATACTTCGAGAACAGATAATTTTTGTCGGTTTTGGTTCATCTCAGAACACCCAAACAACTCCGGATCTACAATTTTTTAACCAGGACAGAAACTGGATAGTAGCTCCCCCTCTCCAGCTTTTGATATAAATTTTAATTTTTTTATTAAAAAGTACTTTTAAAAATGGCTACTTTTTCCAAATCAAAAATCAAAAGCAAACATTTTACATATAATTCAGTGGCAAACATTGCCTTTCTGCCTGTATCGTGTCAAATCATGTGTTAAAATTCTTTGTTCTTTGTAACGTCAAATATGTGTCAAATAGTAACCAATATTAACAATAAACCAATATTAAATTAAAATATTTTGAAATTCTATGGGTTTGAAATTCCATTCTGGGGTTCGGGTTTTGTTGCTGTATTACACATATTGGCTATGAAATGAAGAACGCTGTCATTTTATATCTATATTTATATGGGAAATGTCATCGATCGTCATTTCCTAGCCAACTGGACGCCGTTTTTTTTTCTATCATACGGTATTTGCATCCTAACTTGATTTATTAAATATACTATATTATTAAAATTAAGTAAGGATTTGAAAAGACGTCAGCAGTAATATTATACTGGTGTAAAAAGCTTATGAAAAAATGCGGGATTTGTAACAATAATGACAATAAAAGGCAAAAGCAAATATAAGTAGATAAGACGGATTTTGCTGCAGTAACGTAATTTGTAGTGAATTTTATATTATAGAAATAGGCGACTTTTACTGCAGTTTGGGATTATGTTTAGAGGAAAGTCGCCTAATATGGGGTAGGTCGTTTTTGCGGAAGTACTGAGTGCGACATCTATTGTATGCATTGTTTACTAACCGCCGATATGCCAGGAGGTGACCATTCTCTTTTTAGCCCAAAGTTGTGCTCTGTTTTGACGTTTGAGGTTATAACAGTTTTGTGTAGCAAGCAAAGTTTTTTGGCCGTGCTGAATTTTGGGTGTTTAAGGAGACTTAAAGGTTAGTTTTTAAAGCTTTGATAATATTATTCTATACAAAATTTAGCGTAGTTTATGAAAATAGTTAGGTTTTTAAAATACAAACACACTTTTTGCAAAAAGCCGCCCCTCCCAAAATTCTAGTTTATTCCTAATATAGGGTACCTGCCAATTTCTAATTTGAGGTACCCCATATTAGGAAATTATTTCCTATTTTGTGTAATACCAAAATATTTTCTTTCAGAGGCCTAAAAAACGGAAAGCGTGGAATAAAGCTTGATTTTCATGCATCCGTTATCCGACGATACGTTGATACGATATTAATTTTAATGGTTGAATTTAAAGACTTTAATTGGTTAGAAACGGTTAACCAATCGAAGCCTTTAAATTCAACCAATAAAATTAATATCGTATCATCGTATCGTCGGACAACGGATGCATGAAAATCAAGCTTAAGGAAGAAATGATTTCCACAATTTTAGCTGTTCGTACATTTTTGTTAGATGTAGTTTTTTTAACAGATGAATTTTATGTTACTCCTAGATAAGTAAGTTTTTTGACTAATTATAAGAAAAATTACCTTGTTGTTAGGTGTCGTTTTTATATGTCAGAGTTATAAATAAATAGTTTTAATACAAAACAACCCAAAATAATTCAAGTTTTTTTGAAATTTTACATTGTAAATGGTACCCCATATTACTAACCTAGTGTACCCCATATTAGGATACCATATTCCCCTAATATGGCGTAGGGAACCTTTTTTTTAATGCTGCATATTTCTTTTCTCTATTTCTTTTTAATCTGTTTCTTCTTACTAAATGCTTAAAATGTGTCCAAAGAAACGTAAAATTCAGAAATAGTGCCCAAAAGTGATTACGTTTTTTGTATATAGTGTTTTCAAAAAAAGTACCCCATATTAGGCAACTTTCCTCTATGTAGATTTCAGGGTCTCACTATTAATATATGTCATTATCACGCATAATCCGCATTTTTTCTTATATAAAGTTACTACTAAAAATGGTTACTTTTTGATCAAGAAACAACTAACTATTTTGAAGAAATTTTTTTATTTTGGTTTAAAAATCTGAATTATTTTTACTGGCCTTTTTAAAAGATTTTTGGATATTATGCTTTCTATATGTCATAAAAACAGTATGACACTGTCAGAAAACTAACCATAAAGCATCATTAAAGCATCACATCTATACAGACTATATAACCGGTCATATAATATTTTTGTTTGACCGTTTGCGGCACCAACCATTCCAAATATTTTTACCTAAAGTTGTATAAAGTCACATAAAGTTGAGCAACGACAGGTTTTATGTGCCGTTAAAATTGAGATTTGAAATAGTGAAAGGGGCTAAATAGAGAAAGGGAAATGTCACACTGCAATGCCGAAGGATTTTCTGAGAATTACTTTTATTGTTATTGGACATATTCGAGAATAAAATAAGTACGGAGAATATCGAAATGGGTTTGTTTATGCATTCGGGAGCTTTCCCGAAATTCTTCGTTCTTATTCGAGTCGAGCGCTCTCCGAGTAACGCGTGCGCACATCCGTCATATAGAGTAACCGCTCTCTCGCCGGCGGGCGGTTGGATATGCATTTTTTTCCGTTTCATAGTCGATCTCCAGGCGAAGAACACTTGCCAGTTCAAACCTATCCGGTGATTTTCGGCCGGCGACTGGAGAATGTCCTTACCATCTCCGGGCGGCCCGCCAGTTTAGTCTGGTTTATTTCTCTAGTTGAAAGAAGCACCAAGCAAACTGAATTAATTCCATTCTAGATATACCTGCGTTTTTTCTGAGGTAGTCCATTTCAACTACTTGGATTTTGCGCTTCGCGTCTGCACTCAGAGTCCGTAGCTCTGAGCCATAGGAAAGAAGTGATTTCACCAATGTTCGTCCAAGTCTCTCTTAAGTTGTTGCAGACAAATTTCGGTACCACCAGAAGCTGTTAAGACATCCAATAACTTGTTTGCTCTTCTGAATTCGGGTTTTTATTTTTTCTTGGCCTAAACCCTCGTTTTTGATTGACCAACTTCGAATTGATGGTTACTGAGTTGATCGCGTTAAGTGCTGCTTGACTATCGGATAGGATGGCAATTTCCTGTTTTCGATAGTTCCTATCTAAGATAAATTGTACGCATCTTTCGATAGCGTAGATTTTTGCCTGAAAGATGCTGGGGTAGGGTGCCCATTGATTCGGAGTATTTAGTTTTCGACCTAAATACTCCTATCCCTGTGTCTGCTTTGGTTTTAGAAGCATATAGTATACCACGTTATGGTATGAACTTTTACATTCTGAGCAAACGTTTCTTCCCTCCAATCCTTTTTATTACTCCATAGTACAGTGAGGTGTTTCTCAAAGTTGTAAATTCTTGGTATGTTATCCACTGGGAGTTGTCGCATTGGCATAACTACCGACGACAATGTGTAGTGGTGTTAGGTCTAGGATAACCTCCATTGCTGCTGTTGGACATATTCTCATGGCACCTGTGATGCAGATGCATGCCAATCATTAAGTTAAAAAACAATAGATTTTTTTGTAAAATACTTTGGCTGATTTTGACATTGCTAATCCGAACATCTTACGTAATTTATGCATTCCTGTCACCGATGTTACAGGTGATACGTTATGCGACACATCGTACGAAACGAAATCACTTTCGTCACCTACTCACCATCGTCCGACGTAGCTGTATATGTCGGCCGCCCGCCGTCGAGATCGAAACCGAATCTTCCGCCTTCAGCCAAACATAACTGAACCCTATGAACCGTTTTCTTAAGGCAGGTCGCTCTCGTCTTTCCCGCAACGGGACCAGGCCGAATTCGTTTTCGAAAAGGGAAAACGTTAGGAAGCACTCGTGACGTCGGACGGACGTTTAAAGTACCGTTTAGCTGAAGATGCAGATGAAAAATCGAGTCGTTTAAGCTTTTAGTCCATTGTCACTCCGACCTCTTTAGATCCGATGATATGTCCAGTAAAGGAACTTAACAACTTATCAACCTCTATTATGCCCTTTTTGAATCGCATCTTCGTTATGCCCTTCCATTCTGGGGTACTTACTACGTGACAAAATCTGATCGTATTTTCAAACTTCAAAAGAGAGCAGTTCGATATTTATTGGGACTGAACAGTAGAATTCACTGCAAGAATTTCTTTAAAAAATTCAAAATACTGAATCTTCCCTCTTTATTCATCCGTTTGCTTAATCCGCAAGCACATATCTGCTATTCCCGAAAGGCCACCTCACAACTATCCACTTAGGAATGCGGAGCACGATCTTTGTCTGCCAACCCCGAGCTCAGACTAGTTACAAGCTCAATGCTGTATAATGCCAAAAAAATGTACAATCATCTGCTTTTGGATATCAAGTCGCTTTCATTCTTTCCCGCATTTCGCAAAGCTCTGAAATCATACTTACTGGAGAAAGCCCTATATCCGGTAAACGACTTTTTCGTTGATGTTTAACCTTGAAAAATTTTGAATTTTAAAATTTTGATCATCTCGTACACTAGTTAAAGATCTAGTATTTAATATTTTATAACTCTTATAAATGTCCATTTACAATTTTCCTATTGTAAAATTTTATTGATACGTTTTTTTTTGTATTCTGCAATGTCCATGTATTGTTCTATTTGTAATTTTAATGACGTAATTTTTTTGAATTGTATGATTTGTATTGTAAGACATTCTTTATTATTTGTATATTTTTGTGCTTTTGTTTCTTTTTTAAATGCTTTGTCGATGAAGCTATTTTGGCTTTTTGTACAATAAAGCGTTATTTATTTATTATTATTATTTTCTTTTCTTTTCTTTTTAATCTCAACATTTCATGTCGGGCGATATATAAGCAGAGGAAGAATTCACTTCATCCTGTCTATATTGATAGGAACTTACGAACTAGATCGCAGGTTTGTAAAATTACGGCCTTTTGCATGGGATAACGTAGGCCTTTTTGTAGTTCCAATTTAGCCAAGTTAGGCGAAAGATTGGTGGTACAAACTCCTTCGGTGGAGATTATGAGGGGCACAATACTGACTTTGCTTAGGTTCCAAATGCGTTTTACCTCTATAGCTAGGTTAGTATACTTTCTACATTTCTCTTGTTCTGTTTTGAATATATTGTGCGTGAGTGGAATTCGGATGTCAATAATCCATGCTACTTTTTCAGATTTATTGATGATAAAGATGTCCGGACGGTTGTAATCCACAGTTTTATCAGTTATGATTGGTAGGTCCCAGTATAATAGATGTTGGTCGGATTCCAATACTGCATCAGGTAGTAATATAGCATAATAAGGCAGCGACGATTTTATTATTTTGCACCATAATGCTAAGCGCGAATGTATGATCTTAGCCACTTGGTTATGTCGACAGAGGTAATCGGTGTCTGCAAGGGCGGAGCACGCACCAGTAATATGTTCGATCGTTTCACCTGGTTTGGCACATTTTCGACATACATCAATGGTGTCCGTCTTCAGGATGTGCTTTTCATAATTTCTAGTTCTCATGATCTTGTCCTGGATTGCCAATATGAAACCTTCTGTCTCAGGGTGTACATTACCATACTTTAAGAAAGAGATTGATGTTGTCTTATCAATGTGAGCAGCAGCTAGTTGTAAGGGATATTTTCCATGTAATATCTTCTCTTTCCAATTATTTATTGGACTTGAATGTGATTCTATTTGAAATTCAAGTTGTGGGGAAGCTAGTTTGAGAGGTGTATATGCTTGGTCATTTTCGACTACTGTTTGGATATTTGGGTGAGTGTGTTGTAAAAAGTATTCTCTCATTTTACCCTCTTGTGATTTGCAAAGAGATTTAATTTTGAGCAGTCCACGTCCACCCTCGCTGCGTGGTATGTACAGTCGTTGGATGGATGAATTGGGATGTAAGCAGCGGAATTTTGTAAGCGTTCTTCGTGCTGCTCTATCTAGTTCGTCTAGATCGGTGTCAGACCATTTTAGAATTCTGAAGGAGTATGAGAGTGTTGGAATTTCCCAGCAATTAATGGCCCTAGTCAGGTTCTTGGAGTTTAGTTTTGTGTTTAGCAATTTAGTGAGACGGCTTTTATACTTTTCCATGGCCCCTTTCTTAAGATATGTATATTCTACAAACTAGTTTCTAATGTAATACATGGTCGAAGGGGTTACCACTCTCCCTATTGAACAAATTTATTTTTCGTTCAATTTTATTTTTAGCTCTTTGAACTTTCTTCGTATACTTCCGAATGCATTTTGTACTCTTTATTGTAAATGTTTAAATGAATTGATTTCACTTTTACAAATGACGTCAAGTAATGTAGCCTCGTGGCGCCTTGGCTTTAGATCCAGGAACCTCGCTGGACATTATACTGCTCTACCATTTCCAATCCATCTTCCGGGAAAATGATTTGATTGTTTATATTATTTTTTTTATTATTTTATTGCATTTGAATTTCAGTATTCAATATTTTACCCCACATTGTTAAGTTTGAAAGCTTATCAATATTGTAACGACGAATAGATTAAATATTTAAAAAAAAACAGAGCCGGACTTAAAATTAGTTTAAATAAATTATGTTCAAATGTCAAAACAAAAAAAAATTAAGTGTGGTATATCATTGTACTCAGGAGACCGAGTTCTTTCAAAATCTGAAATAAAAAATGCAGGTTCGTATTTAAAGAAATTAAGTTGGCCTCTGTATCTCACAAATTATCAGCTAATTTGAAAATCTTGAAATACTATCATATAGCCCTAATAAAGTGGCAATGAGAATGTGCAATTAGTTTTTTGATTTTCTAAAGAGCAATGACAGAAAAAAATAAAATTGATTTTCAAAAAAATCCGTTTTTTCGAAAAAACTCAGCAATCCTTGAAATTTTTAAAGCTTTTTTGATGGCATCTTGGTGAACATCCCAAAGCGCAACTTTGCCCCAATTTAACCAACTTCGTATCTATTAGGGTTACCGAGATATCAATGCTTGTACCTCGAATTTGTAGCACCCTGTATATCTAAGCATTGCTTTTACATTGTCGGAAATTTTGTAGATATCAAGTATTTTGAGGAGCCAGTTATGTGGTATGGAGTCAAAGGCTTTGGAGTAGTCAATGTAGTAAGTATGCAGATTACGCGCTTTTGAGCCTACGCTTTTTTCATAATTACAGATTCGATTAACAGTTGTTCTTTGCACCCCATTACTTTTCTTATACACCCTTTCTGTTCGAATGCGAAAATGTTGTTGCTTTCACAATGCTGGTATTATAATAATAATAATTATTATTATAATCTCAGCCTCTGATAACAATTTCAATATTTTGTAGGTACGGGTACCTCAGCCGGAGACCAGCTCTCCTCGACTGTGAAGGGCACGGAGGGCTAAACCAAACCAACCGTGGAAGGGTGTATATCTTCGAAGGAGGTAGATGCCCACTCCTCGGAGGGTGAACATCTGTTGTCAGAGGAGGATGGAAAAAATACCCTGTTCCCTCTACAACAAGAAGATCCTCATGTATGATGAGTTATAGACTGTATGATGAGCTATAACTCAAGAAAGGGGGACACAATAGATCAGAAAGTCGCGGTGATTAATCCCCTCTCTTACTCATTCTACATTCTACATAGTTAATATCACATCATATTCAATATTCTCACGGTATTCTCCAAAGATATTTTCAAAATACAATTTTTACAGTTTTTTGTATAATATGTCAATTAGTACTAATTGGTTCTTATTAATAATTGAACCCTTTGGAGCTAATAAATTTCTGATAACATCGAACATAAACAAAAGAAGTCATACCTTATATAGACAATAATTAATGTTTTACTTGATCGAATCTATATAATGAGTCACTTAATAGATGTCGTTAGTCGTTATAAATCTTGATACCTTGGAGGTTTTTTTAAAACCTGGTTTCTTGTTTTTTACCTTACATGGATAGAGATGATATAGGGATAAAATAATAAGCAATTATTAAGACGGATTCCACCAGCAAACGGACAAAACCGCTACTAAACAGAGACAAGTGTTTTAGTCAATAAAGAAACGTCCTGTCACTAGACGAAAAGATGGCATGAAAAGTGTTTCTGGTTTTTTTCTGTATTTTTGTAAATATAGAGACTCAACTTACCACATACTTTTTTATCTGTATTCTGTGCATCTAATTCAATTAGAAGAATTAACAAATTTGCAAATCAGTTATACAACATACATGGCCTACACCAACTGGATGACAAGGTAGAAGAACAGAGCACAGCAATGGGATTAAACATCAACACCAAAAACACAATTTTTTTTATAATCTCCAGAAACCCAGATATGTTTAGAGAATTCACCATAGCATTTAACAGAAGGCTCATATAGTAAGAGCAGATAAATGTAATTGGCATTTTGCTCTTCGAGGATTGAACATTAGAGAAGGAAGTTAAATTTCGTATTGAACAAGTCCGACAGGGTTCCGATTTTGACCTAAACTTAAGATTAAGAAGATTCGTTAACTACTACTTGTGGTCGGTGCCCCGTTATACACTCAGATGCCAAAAAAACGCAACAGAGAAATTTTTTGTCAAATTTAAAGTGTTATATTTTTCTTATTTTTAGCCCTATTTTCATGATTTTTTTAGTAAACTGTGTATAATCATATCAACTTTAATTCATAAGCTAAGTATTTTATAAACTTAACTTTTATTAATTTAGCATATTATACCGGATTAATCGAGGGGTTGTTTTTTTACCCTAACTTTAAAACACCCTGTGCAATGATTTCGTTTGTAAATTTTCCTAAAATACAATTTTACGGTCAGAACCATGACTTCTGAGTGCGAAATGAACTGATCACGATCAATTTGCAATTTTTTTGATTACCATTACTTTTTGATGTGATTTTTTAATGACGAGATGGTTTTGGTGACTATTGTCGTAACGTCATATTACGCTGCATTAAAAACTTTATACTAAATAAAAAAAAAGTTAAAGATTGACGAGACAGTCCTGGTTTTAATCAATATTAATAACGTTGACAGAACTAACGATATTAAAGAATACGTCTGTAATACTCAAGTATACAAACAGAAAAAAAATTGTTAAAAAATACCTCAATACTTTGCCTTACCTTCCTTGGCTGCTATAACTGTCTGTATATTATGCTTTCCTATTCTTCTATGCTTTCTATCTATGGACAGTGCCATAGTAGTATATACACACACCGGAAAAGTCTAGGGATATTACAATTTTATACAGCCATCGTCAGTAATTTTATTATTTGCATTTCTGCAGGACGTATTGGAAATAAAAATGCGAAATTTACCGAATTTTTCAAATTTACCTTGATTTTTATTGAACTTAAAAAAATACACACATTTTTTTTTATTCTAAACTGTGAATTAAAAAAAAAGTAAACTTAATGAAGGGTATGGCCTCCTCTACTGTTCATTACAGTCCTACATCGTCTCTCCATGCTCCTGATCAGGTTGTCGATCTCTTCTTGAGGTACAGCCTGCCACGCTGCATTCACGGCCCGAACCAGATCCCTACGAGTTTCACGAGGCATACCCATTCTCAAAATTCTTCTTTGGACCGCGTCCCATACGTGCTCGATGGGGTTGAGGTCAGGAGATTGTGCCGGCCAGGGTAAGATGTTTAATTGATGAGCATTGATAAACTCACTTACCACTCTGGCTGTATGATGCCGTGCATTGTCATGCATGAGAATGAAGTTTCTCCCAAAATCATTGGCATATGGTAACACGACAGGCTCAAGAATTAAATCACGATATGTGATTCCTGTTAGAAACCTTTCAAGAAAAAACGAGATCGGTTTTTCGGCCTAACTGACTCCTCCCAGACCATAACTATTCCACCTTGATAAGGGTGCACTTCCTGAACATGATCCAACCGAATAAGATTTCCCGGTTCTCTCCATATCCTAAGCCTTCTCGAATCCGGATGAATTCCAAAGCGTGACTCATCCGTGAAGAGAACATTGGCCCATTGTTCATTTGACCACTGAACATGATCTTGAGCCCAAAAATATCGTACCTCTCGATTTCCCCTCGTTAAGGGTTGAGCTCTCCAGGGGCGTCTGCTTCTTAAGTTGACCTATCTTAATCTATTGCTAACAGTGTCAGGACTAATGGTTACATTATATGTTTCCTGGAGAATTAAACTAATCTCTGGTGCTGTAAGAGTCGCTCGGCGTCGAGCATTTAATTGTAAAAAAAGATCTTGCTAAGGGGTAGGAATGCGATGTCGCCCTGTGTGCCTTTCAGCAACATCACCACTTTCACGGTAGCGTGCACTTAATCGCGATATTACACTTTGCGTTGTATTTAATGCTCTAGCTACGTCAATTTGGCGCATTCCAGCTTCGAGCTTACCCATGGCCTTTAGCATTTCGTCTCTGTTAAGATGTCTACGCTCCATAATGTCGTTTAATACTAAACAGAGTTATTTGAATGAATTCTGGTCAGTTATCATAAAAACATAGCCAGTACAGGTTAAATTCGAACAATTGATGCTAGGTTCTTTTTATATATTTGACAAAAAATGCACAAACACTTCTGCAAATATCCCAAATTTAGAAATAACTAGTGTGACTACTTCGTTTCAATCGAAGTAGAAAGAATCGGCCTGCAAATATGTGGTTGTTTATTCAAAACATTTATTTTTAACTTTAATAAAATGATATCCCTAGATTTTTCCGGTGTATGTAGTTCATAATAATCACCAAAGCTGGCTTGTCATATTGAAAAATAACTTCAAAAAGAAATGATAATTGAAAAAATTGCAAATTGTTCATTTCGCTCTTAAAAATCAACGAAGACATGTATTGACTTGATCTAAAAGATAAAATGCTCAGAAGACATGGTTCTGACCGTAATAATATTGCAGGAAAATTTACACCCGAAATTATTGCACAGGGTGTTTTAAAGTGAGGGTAAAAAAACAATCCATCGATTAACTCTGTATAATATGCCAAATACTAAAGTTTATAAAAAAACTGAGTATACTAATTAAAGTTGATAAAATTATACACTGTTTGCTAAAAATTCATGAAAATAGAACTAAAAATAACAAAAATATAACATTTTAAATTTAACCAAAAATTTCCCCGTTGCGTTTTTTTTGCATCTGATTGTATTATAGAAAGTTGGATATTGAAAGCAACTCCCATTAACAAATTAGATGCTTTCGAGATGTAGCTGTAAGGCAGTATCCTTAAACGTTGGACAGCTAGACTAACAAACGAAGAAATTCTGAGACGTTTTAACAAACAACGTGAACTGTTTGAAATGATAAGAAGAAAAAATTGAATATCTAGGACTTAATACGTACCTCCAAAAATAGAGAAGCAATGGAATCCACGCACCATAATAAATAAATCATCAATAGAAAAAGACACGATGAAAACACTTATTTTTAATAAGTAAAAAAAGAGAATCATTTTTACCATAAAGTTATACTAGAAAATGAAATTAAGTATCGGATATCAATTTTCCATATTTATTACATATTAAAAAATCATATCCCGTCATAATCTTGGGTATCTCTTAATTATAAACTCTTTAACAACTAAAGCGGCGCTTCCTTTAGGCGTTATTATCTGTTTTAAGGAAATTGTTTATTTTTAATTGCTCTCGCGTTGAATAGAAAGGTACCTATCCTTCATTAAGAGGAAACGCGGCTGTAGCTTGAGCTGAT
>NW_022147490.1:704057-762010 GCF_002938485.1 Sitophilus oryzae
CTTCGTGCTGCTCTATCTAGTTCGTCTAGATCGGTGTCAGACCATTTTAGAATTCTGAAGGAGTATGAGAATGTTGGAATTGCCCAGCAATTAATGGCCCTAGTCAGGTTCTTGGAGTTTAGTTTTGTGTTTAGCAATTTAGTGAGACGGCTTTTATACTTTTCCATGGCCCCTTTCTTAAGATTTGTATGGGGGATTCCAAGATTTTGTTGTATGTCAAGATATTTGTAGGTATCCTCAGGTTCGAGACAAGGTATATTCATAAAATTTTCCTCGCTCTTGACCACGTGTCCTTTCTTTATTTCTATTGTAGCACATTTATCTAGACCAAAATTCATTTCTATATCGTCACTAAATTGTGTCACTGTTAGTAGAGACTCAAGCTGTTGTTTAGACTCGGCGTATAGTTTAAGGTCATCCACGCAGAGCAAGTGACTATATCTAGTTCGGTCTCTCATCTTTATCCTGAAACCAGCATTAGTGTTGTTAAGTAGTTGAGACAGAGGGTTCAATGCCAGACAAAACCACGTAGGACTGAGCGAATCTCCTTGATATATTCCACACCTGATGTCAGCTTTCCCAATGTTTTTGTTATTAAGTTTGAGCGTGATTCTCCATGATTTCATTATACAGGGTGCTACAAATTCGAGGTACGAGCATTGGTATCTCGGTAACCGTAACAGATACGAAGATGGTTAAATTGGGGCAAAGTTGCGCTTTGGGATGTTCATCAAGATACTGTAAAAAAAGTTTTAAAAATTTCAAGGATTGCTGAGTTTTTTTGGAAAAAACTGATTTTTTTGAAAATTAATTTTATTTTTTCCTGTTATTACTTTTTAGAAAATCGAAAAACTAATTGCACATTCTTTATAAGGGCTATCTGATTTTAGATTTTTAAATTAGCTGATAATTTGTGAGATACAGAGGCCAACTTAATTTCTTTAAATATGGACTTGCATTTTTTATTTCAGGTTTTCAAAGAACTCAGTCTCCTGAGTATAATGATATGCAACACTTTATATTCTTTTTGTTTTGGGTACCTTAACAACAACAAAACTATTTAATTATTATTTAAAATAATTTCAAGTCCGACTCTGGTTTCTTAAATTATTTAATCTGATTATATTCATCGCAACAATATTGATCAGCGCTAATTAACATTGAATAAGAAAAATCGAACCAACTGGAAGATTCAAATAAATAATATCCAGGTCAGAAATTTAAATATATTATTTTTAACTTTTTTTATTGTGAATTTGAAATCTCAGTGTGCGATCTAATAATATGCATAATATTAATCGTAGTTATTATCACGGGGGTGTCACTTGTATGGGAAAACAGGCAACAGTCAAATTAAACGTGCCAGGATAAACGACAAAGAAAGCAACATTTGCCAGGCATTGGCTTTCTTTGTCACTCACATTGCTTAAATCATGATACCGCGGCCATTTTGTCAACAAAGAAGCTGGCCGGCTGTCCTGGCAAGTGATTTAAAACAATTTTGCTTTTTACAATATTAAATTACCATTTGGATGTATTTAATGCGATTATTCAATTAACTGGTAAGTCAGAAATTACACACAAATACTTTATTCGTAAATACAACTAAGATGTAAACGTAGTTTTGTATTTTTAGATTTCAACTTTTGCAAAGACCGCCGATAGAACTTGCCTGGCAGCGTACCTGTTTAATTAAACGTATTATTTCCTGATAATAATATCAAAACACGTAAGTACCTCTATAATTTATGATGAAAAATGATTTTGATTATGTTTTATATTATTTAAATACTTTATAACCTCAAATAATAGTAAGATCCTTGTTTATATCGCACAGCCCGTTCAAAACTGTATTGTCTTCAAAAAATGTTTACAGAACAAACAATTATTACAAAAACAATGTCCTTTTAATCTGATTTATACCTCAGAAGGATGCCAGTTAAATTTTTATTAAATCAACATTACATTATTTGGCCATTAATATGCAAAAAGGAGCATATTGCGTTAACTTAAATTTTCTTTTACTTCTCCTGACAATGTTCTCTATATTCTCTATTTTGAGTTAGTAAACTTTTGAACGGGATGTGCGATATATAAAATACATAATATATCCAAGGGCATGATCTGATAAAAGTATTTTTTGATGCATTTTTTGGTTGTTTATGCACATTGGCTTGGTTTATGTTTTATTCAGCTTATATTTATTTGGTATAACAGTTTTTTTTGCCTTTGGAATGGCATGCATTGAGGCTAGATAGTGTTTCATTAGACCATTAAAGAAATTTAAATTAGCATATATTTTTTGTGATGTTAGTGTGTTATCATGATACAGGTAGTTGTATCATAGTGCCTTATGCATGTTATTTACCTATTATATACTTATGTATTATCAGTAAATAGATGATAATATACTACTAAAATGTCTTTTTAATAGTATGTTTATCTGTCCAATTCACTAGTTATTTGCAAAATGTATTTTGAACTAATTTAAGTCATTAATTGATCATCTTTCTTTTTCAGGTTCCGGGATATTCTTTTTCATTGTTAAAAAAATATATATATTTCAATATTATTATAATATAAATCGCAGCTCTAAAAAATAAATGATATTGTTTACTAATGTGTAATTTATTTACTATGAATTTTCCTTGAAAATAATAAGTCTTTAATAATATCATTGATTTGCTGTGTAAAGTTTATAGACATATTTTTTAATACATTAAATTATATTAAAGTAATAAAAATATGTTTACATTAACACAAACAGTAACTCAGTGATACTTATAAAAATATTTTTTAAAAATTTCTCCTCTTTTAAGCCCCGCCTCTCCAATTCCCCTCAATTTAGCTAGTACTGCCAGGCGACACCAGGTGGTGTCTGTTTCCATTTTTTAACATGAAGTTAGCATTTCTTTAATGTACCTATTCTCTGGTTATTATAAATAAATCAAATTCTACAAACTAGTTTCTAATGCAATACATGGTCGAAAGGGTTACCACCCTCCCTATTGAACAAATTTATTTTTCGTTCAATTTTATTTTTAGCTCTTTGAACTTTCTTCTTATACTTCCGAATGCATTTTGTACTCTTTATTGTAAATGTTGAAATGAATTGATTTCACTTTTACAAATGACGTCAAGTAATGTAGCCCCTTGGCGCCTTGGCTTTAGATCCAGGAACCTCGCTGGACATTATACTGCTCTACCATTTCCATTCCATCTTCTGGGAAAATGATTTGATTGTTTATATTATTTTTTTTATTATTTTATTGCATTTGAATTTCCGTATTCAATATTTTACCCCACATAGTTTGAAAGCTTATCAATATTGTAACGATGAATAGATTAAATATTTAAAAAAAAACAGAGCCGGACTTAAAATTAGTTTAAATAAACTATGTTCAAATGTCAAAACAAAAAAAAATTAAGTGTGGCATACCATTGTACTCAGGAGACCGAGTTCTTTCAAAATCTGAAATAAAAAATGCAGGTCCCTATTTAAAAAAATTAAGTTGGCCTCTGTATCTCACAAATTATCAGCTAATTTGAAAATCTTAAAATACTATCATATAGCCCTAATAAAGTGGCAATGAGAATGTGCAATTAGTTTTTTGATTTTCTAAAGAGCAATGACAGAAAAAAATAAAACTGATTTTCAAAAAAATCCGTTTTTCGAAAAACTCAGCAATCCTTGAAATTTTTAAAGCTTTTGATGGCATCTTGGTGAACATCCCAAAGCGCAACTTGCCCCAATTTAACCAACTTCATATCTATTAGGGTTACCGAGATATCAATGCTCGTACCTCGAATTTGTAGCACCCTGTATATCTAAGCATTGCTTTTTACATTGTCGGAAATTTTGTAGATGTCAAGTATTTTGAGGAGCCAGTTATGTGGTATGGAGGCTTTGGAGGTCAAAGGCTTTGGAGTAGTCAATGTAGTAAGTATGCAGATTACGCGCTTTTGAGCCTACGCTTTTTCATAATTACAGATTCGATTAACAGTTGTTCTTTGCACCCCATTACTTTTCTTATACACCCTTTCTGTTCGAAGGCGAAAATGTTGTTGCTTTCACATGCTGGTATTATAATAATAATAATAATTATTATAATCTCAGCCTCTGATAACTGTTTCAATATTTTTGTGTAGTACAGGTACCTCAGCCGGAGACCAGCTCTCCCTCGACTGTGAGAAGGGCACGGAGGGCTAAACCAAACCAACCGTGGAAGGGTTGAAGGAGGTAGATGGACGTCTTCGAAGGAGGTAGATGCCCACTCCTCGGAGGGTGAACATTGTAACAGTCCAAATTTAGCTTTAACTAGGTTTAAAAATATATACCAATTTTGCTTACAAGTTAGATCGAACTCTTATTTCTGCTGATAAATAAATTATTGCATTTAATTTTTATAAACAGATATTCATTACAGCTATATTTCATTATCTTTCTTACTCTACTTTGCTTAATTTATTTTGCTGTCCATGCCATATATCAGTCAGTAATCAATCAGTAATGATCTAAAATATAATTAAAATGTATTATCTTATGCTAATATAATCAAATTCACCAAAATATTACCTTTAATTTCTGGACTTGTTTATGTTTCTGAATGTTGGCTTATTTGCCGTAATTTCTAGTAGTTCTACGGTACTGCTTGCCCTTGTATTATCTTAGAAGATTTATTAACAAGTGTGGATTGGTCTTTAAAATATTATTTGATCCTATATTTCATTATAGAGCCCAAAATGAAGTTATTTACCTGCATATTTTTTGAAATTTATCATTTGTTTATTTTCTGCAAATTGTAAGGTTAACAATTATTATTAATCATGTCATTTAAATTTGAATTGCTCAGATCAGTTGAGATTACTGTATTCGGCGCACAAACGCTGTTGTCAGGTTGAGCAGTACTTCCTTTAGGTTCTGATGTTTGTATTTTCTGATAATTATTGATTGCATAATCGACATCCTTTCCGTAATATTGTGTATGCATCGTCACCGGCATAAGGTTTGGTATGTTTGAGTTTGAATGGTTATTGGAATTTTCTTTTAATTCTAAGTAATGTTTATTTCGGCAATGTTTCTAAATTCCCAGAATATTAAATTGCAACTTTGCAGTATAAATCAAATTTCTTCGGACCGGAACTCTATCTGATCGATGTAGGTTTCCCATTTTTCCCTTCAGCTTCAAAGCAGGTGTTTTGGTCAGTGTAATTTGTTGGAATTTTCCTGTTTTACCCGTTTGTTGGGGATAATCACTGACTAGAACTATAAGGGATACTTTTGTTATTTGAGTTGTACCTTACCTTTTAAAAGTATCTCTGAGCCGTTTTATACGGGATTTTAATCTGTTCGTGGCTGGTAAGTTTTTTTGATCGCCATTTTATCTAGTGTGATTTGTACTATTCAAATTATTTTTTAACAGGGAAAGCCTTTTGATTTATTTCTTTGTCATCGTCGATTCTCTTGGGAAGAGGAACTTAAAACCACCACCTGTTCCAGTAATTTCTGCTTTCTGAATCCAGCAATTTGAATATCCATCTATTAGAAAAAAAACTACATTTTTTTGTGAAGTCCAGCAAGGTAACTTTTCATGATATTTTCTATATTTCTACAGTTGAAACTTGTTTTGGTTATTTAATTAATTATAGCTGTATGTTCCTTTTGTTTCAAACTATCCCTTCTAGGTAACTTTCTTTTTATTTCTTAAACCTAATACCGCTGTCGGTTTTTAGGGCTTTGGACTAGGATTTTTACACCAGGATTTTTTAAGACCAGAGTTTTTAAGACCAGGATTGTTCCCACCAGACTTTTAAGACCAGGATTTTTTCTGGCTTGCTTTTTCTGGCAGACGTTTTTTGCAGTACGTACGTCTCTCTGGAAGTGATTTCCCTCTACAGCACTCAGCTTGGCAAATACGTCTCTAGATCAGATCGGAAGCAGAGACAAGTAAACGTTACTGAAAATTTTATCTTCCCCTATTTGTTTTTTCCTTTTCTTACTTACCTTTTTTTTTATCTTATATTGATTCAAGGTTCAAGAGTTCAAGGTACATACGGTTCGGTTTTCAATTTTTAATTAAATTTAGTATATATAACGTCATCAAATTTGGTTCATTTTTTTTTATTTAATATCATTATACAATACTCTATTAATTTATCTTAGTGTTTTATTCATCCCTTAATTTTTTATCTTTCTAATATTTTTTTTATAACAAGTCTTGTTAGATTCCAAGAATATCTTGGGGGTTTTCTGGCTTATCCTGTGCAAAGCCAGTGGCGCTTAAAACCCACCCCATCTCTTCGGCAGAGCTAGGGTCTATTTGCACGCACACTCCACAGTTTAATAAGACCTTGTTTTTTTTATTAATTTTTTTTACGGTTCTCTATAAATTTTTAATTTCATAATTTTTCTCGTCAATTTAATAATTTTAAAATTTAACAATTTAACATTTTTTTTAAACCAATTTCCTGCAAAGGAAACGCGTGGCAACATCTGTTGTCAGAGGAGGATGAAAAAAATACCCTGTTCCCTCTACAACAAGAAGATCCCCATGTATGATGAGTTATAGACTGTATGATGAGCTATAACTCAAGAAAGGGGGACACAATAGATCAGAAAGTCGCGGTGATTAATCCCCTCTCTTACTCATTCTACATTCTACATAGTTAATATCGCATCATATTCAATATTCTCACGGTATTCTCCAAAGATATTTTCAAAATACAATTTTTACAGTTTTTTGTATAATATGTCAATTAGTACTAATTGGTTCTTATTAATAATTGAACCCTTTGGAGCTAATAAATTTCTGATAACATCGAACATAAACAAAGAAGTCATACCTTATATAGACAATAATTAATGTTTTACTTGATCGAATCTATATAATGAGTCACTTAATAGATGTCGTTAGTCGTTATAAATCTTGATACCTTGGAGGTTTTTAAAACCTGGTTTCTTGTTTTTTACCTTACATGGATAGAGATGATATAGGGATAAAATAATAAGCAATTATTAAGACGGATTCCACCAGCAAACGGACAAAACCGCTACTAAACAGAGACAAGTGTTTTAGTCAATAAAGAAACGTCCTGTCACTAGACGAAAAGATGGCGTGAAAAGTGTTTCTGAGTTTTGTCTGTATTTTTGTAAATATAGAGACTCAACTTACCACATACTTTTTATCTGTATTCTGTGCATCTAATTCAATTAGAAGAATTAACAAATTTGCAAATCAGTTATACAACATACATGGCCTACACCAACTGGATGACAAGGTAGAAGAACACAGCACAGCAATGGGTTTAAACATCAACACCAAAAACACAATTTTTTTTATAATCTTCAGAAACCCAGATATGTCTAGAGAATTCACCATAGCATTTAACAGAAGGCTCATATAGTAAGAGCAGATAAATGTAATTGGCATTTTGCTCTTCGAGGATTGAACATTAGAGAAGGAAGTTAAATGTCGTATTGAACAAGTCCGACAGGGTTCCGATTTTGACCTAAACTTAAGATTAAGAAGATTCGTTAACTACTACGTGTGGTCGGTGCCCCGTTATACACTCAGATGCAAAAAAAACGCAACAGAGAAATTTTTGGTCAAATTTAAAGTGTTATATTTTTCTTATTTTTAGCACTATTTTCATGACTTTTTTAGTAAACTGTGTATAATCATATCAACTTTAATTCATAAGCTAAGTATTTTATAAACTTAACTTTTATTAACTTAGCATATTATACCGGATTAATCGAGGGGTTGTTTTTTTACCCTAACTTTAAAACACCCTGTGCAATGATTTCGTTTGTAAATTTTCCTAAAATACAATTTTGACGGTCAGAACCATGACTTCTGAGTGCAGAAATGAACTGATCCCGATCAATTTGCAATTTTTTGATTACCATTACTTTTGATGTGATTTTTAATGACGAGATGGTTTTGGTGACTATTGTCGTAACGTCATATTACGCTGCATTAAAAACTTTATACTAAATAAAAAAAAAGTTAAAGATTGACGAGACAGTCCTGGTTTTAATCAATATTAATAACGTTGACAGAACTAACGATATTAAAGAATACGTCTGTAATACTCAAGTATACAAACAGAAAAAAAATTGTTAAAAAATACCTCAATACTTTGCATTACCTTCCTTGGCTGCTATAACTGTCTGTATATTATGCTTTCCTATTCTTCTATGCTTTCTATCTATGGACAGTGCCATAGTAGTATATACACACACCGGAAAAGTCTAGGGATATTACAATTTTATACAGCCATCGTCAGTAATTTTATTATTTGCATTTCTGCAGGACGTATTGGAAATAAAATGCGAAATTTACCGAATTTTTTCAAATTTACCTTGATTTTATTGAACTTAAAAAAATACACATTTTTTTTATTCTAAACTGTGAATTAAAAAAAAAAAAGTAAACTTAATGAAGGGTATGGCCTCCTCTACTGTTCATTACAGTCCTACATCGTCTCTCCATGCTCCTGATCAGGTTGTCGATCTCTTCTTGGAGTACAGCCTGCCACGCAGCATTCACGGCCCGAACCAGATCCCTACGAGTTTCACGAGGCATACCCATCTCAAAATTCTTCTTTGGACCGCGTCCCATACGTGCTCGATGGGGTTGAGGTCAGGAGATTGTGCCGGCCACGGTAAGATGTTTAATTGATGAGAATTGATAAACTCACTTACCACTCTGGCTGTATGATGCCGTGCATTGTCATGCATGAGAATGAAGTTTCTCCCAAAATCATTGGCATATGGTAACACGAGAGGCTCAAGAGTTAAATCACGATATGTGATTCCTGTTAGAAACCTTTGAAGAAAAAACGAGATCGGTTTTTCGGCCTAACTGGACTCCTCCCCAGACCATAACTGTTCCACCTTGATAAGGGTGCACTTCCTGAACATGATCCAACCGAATAATATTTCCCGGTTCTCTCCATATCCTAAGCCTTCTCGAATCCGGATGAATTCCAAAGCGTGACTCATCCGTGAAGAGACATTGTTCATTTGACCACTGAACATGATCTTGAGCCCACAAATATCGTATCTCTCGATTTCCCCTCGTTAAGGGTTGAGCTCTCCAGGGGCGTCTGCTTCTTAAGTTGACCTATCTTAATCTATTGCTAACAGTGTCAGGACTAATGGTTACATTATATGTTTCCTGGAGAATTAAACTAATCTCTGGTGCTGTAAGAGTCGCTTAGCGTCGACCATTTAATTGTAAAAAGGTATCTTGCTAAGGGGTAGGAATGCGATGTCGCCCTGTGTGCCTTTCAGCGACATCACCACTTTCACGGTAGCGTGCACTTAATCGCGATATTACACTTTGCGTTGTATTTAATGCTCTAGCTACGTCAATTTGGCGCATTCCAGCTTCGAGCTTACCCATGGCCCTTAGCATTTCGTCTCTGTTAAGATGTCTACGCTCCATAATGTCGTTTAATACTAAACAGAGTTATTTGAATGAATTCTGGTCAGTTATCATAAAAACATAGCCAGTACAGGTTAAATTCGAACAATTGATGCTAGGTTCTTTTTTATATATTTGACAAAAATGCACAAACACTTCTGCAAATATCCCAAATTTAGAAATAACTAGTGTGACTACTTCGTTTCAATCGAAGTAGAAAGAATCGGCCTGCAAATATGTGGTTGTTTATTCAAAACATCGAGCAAAACATTTATTTTTAACTTTAATAAAATGATATCCCTAGATTTTTCCGGTGTATGTAGTTCATAATAATCACCAAAGCCGGCTTGTCATATTGAAAAATAACTTCAAAAAGAAATGATAATTGAAAAAATTGCAAATTGTTCATTTCGCTCTTAAAAATCAACGAAGACATGTATTGACATGTATTGAAGATAAAATGCTCAGAAGACATGGTTCTGACCGTAATAATATTGCAGGAAAATTTACACCCGAAATTATTGCACAGGGTGTTTTAAAGTGAGGGTAAAAAAACAATCCATCGATTAACTCTGTATAATATGCCAAATACTAAAGTTTATAAAAAACTGAAGTATACTAATTAAAGTTGATAAAATTATACACAGTTTGCTAAAAATTCATGAAAATAGAACTAAAATAACAAAAATATAACATTTTAAATTTAACCAAAAATTTCTCCGTTGCGTTTTTTTGCATCTGTTGTATTATAGAAAGTTGGACATTGAAAGCAACTCCCATTAACAAATTAGATGCTTTCGAGATGTAGCTGTAAGGCAGTATCCTTAAACGTTGGACAGCTAGACTAACAAACGAAGAAATTCTGAGACGTGTTAACAAACAACGTGAACTGTTTGAAATGATAAGAAGAAAAAATGGAATATCTAGGACTTAATACATACCTCCAAAAATAGAGAAGCAATGGAATCCACACACCATAATAAATAAATCATCAATAGAAAAAGACACGATGAAAACACTTATTTTTAATAAGTAAAAAAGGAGAATCATTTTTACCATAAAGTTATACTAGAAAATGAATTTAAGTATCGGATATCAATTTTCCATATTTATTACATATTAAAAATTCATATCCCGTCATAATCTTGGGTATCTCTTAATTATAAACTCTTTAACAACTAAAGCGGCGCTTCCTTTAGGCGTTATTATCTGTTTTAAGGAAATTGTTTATTTTTAATTGCTCTCGCGTTGAATAGAAAGGTACCTATCCTTCATTAAGAGGAAACGCGGCTGTAGCTTGAGCTGATTTAAATTTAAAATTTGGTTTAAATATAGAGTAACGAGTTGGTGGTGTGTTTTTTTAATGAAACTTGTTTTTAATTGGTTGCTACTTTAAAAATACAGAATTCTACTAAGAAATTTATATTTTTTTTTTTTTTTCTTATAAAGGGATTGGATATATTATGTATAGACATTTGGAAATATACACTCACTGGCACGAAAAACGGGCGCCTTTACTTTTTTCTTTACTTGTTTTTTTACTTACTTTTCTTTTACTTGAAGTATAGGTAAAGTATTTGTTTTGTTTGTATTTTAAAGGTTAATATATTTTACTAGCGTGTACCAGCGACTTCGTTCGCGTTGAATTAAGCATACCGCGCACTTATGCGCAGCGCGGCGCGGCTAAGCGCGGCGAAAAACCGTGCAACGGATTAAATTTGTGTTATATAATGCACGTCCGCTGACTCAAGCGAAGCAACCGCTTGCACCGCGCGCCGAAGCGCCGTTCGTTGCAGACCTAGAATCCAAAGCGAAGAAATTCTCTTCGGGCCGCTTCGCGTGCCCTAGTGCGCGGTGGTCAGCGGAAACTTTCTTTGTTTTTGCTCATTTTCGGAATTTATTTTGGGTGTCTTCGGATTAATGATTCTACGATTGATGTATTACTAATTGGCATTTAGGTTGTGTTTAGTCAAGAACCCGTTTATTTTGTTTGAATTTGTTTCTTGTAATTTAATTATTGAGATCATGGGTGATGAAACATTCATTTTGATTATACAGAGCTACAAAGAGTTATATGATGTTGGGGACCCAAATTATCACAACCAATTGAGATGAGACAATATCTGTGAAGAAAATAAGCTATTATTGTTATTTTTAGATCATAAATAAAATAAAATATGTTCCACCAATGTACGGACTATTTAATTTAGAATAACGGAAAGATCTACCCATTTAAGAAAAGATGGCATTACATAAAATAATATAAATTATTCTCTATTAGTTTTATTTAGACATTATTAAAAACTTGCTTGAAACTTGAAACTGAAAGTCTTTTCTTAACGCCAATTGGGCAGCGAAATCTAGTTTTTTGACACTCTATAGTTGGTATTAACAAAGAAAGAAGTTCAGCAAGTTTTTGGTGGGTCATTCTATAATACTTTTAATAAAAATTTTCTTTTGACTTCCAGCTTTCGTCTTTCTTAAGCGGCCCTCACACGATCAATAATATTGTCAATGTTTTTTATTGTCAATATTTTATCAATATTTGAAAGTTGGCCTGACACGGTCAATACATATATCAATATTAAGTTTTGTGCAGATATTAAGTGTGAATTATACCCTCGATTATACCCTATGCCAAAAAATTAAAGATAAAAAAAGCGTGTCATTTTGGCATTTTGGCAGTGAGTGTCAGTCAGTGAGAAAAAATAGAGAAAAGCATTTAAGAAAAGACGTTATATAAAAAATGGATATCGAAAAAGAGAAAGGTTCGGCCAACTAAATCTTCTAGAGTACGTTAAGAAACGGGAGCCTGATGATTGCGATCTAAAACTGGTGAAAACAATGACGGCGATGTTCCGTCTTCCGCCATGGTTACGAATAAACTAGTCAAATTTTGTCAATCATGCGACCTAACGATCAATATATTGTCAATACGCCTAGCTCCGCCTTTAATATTGTCGAGTATTTTCAGGATCCCGAAAATCCATCAATATATTGAAAGTACATCAATATGTACGTTCAAACGCTCAATAATATTGTCAATAATCAAAAATATTGACAATATTATTGATCGTGTGAGGGCCGCTTTAAATCTGAATGAAGGTGTATTTTCCGTACGCATTTCTTTTTATATTAATGTTATGAATCCAAAATTTTCTCTTTTTGTTCTCACCCATATCTTTTTCTTTAGTTATTGTACATAAAATAAGAAAATCTCCCTCTGAACTGCTGCTGGAACGTGAGGACATAATGAAGATTTAATACACCTTTATATCAAACCGTCACAGAGATAATACTAAAATTGAAAGGGTCAGCTCAAAACAATTTTAAACTTTAAATACCAACCGCGTACGCAAAACCGTGCATAAGTTAGCGGACCCATCAAAAATTCGCCGCGCTGCGCCGCGCCGCGCTTCGCATAAGTGCGCGATATGCTTTAATCATTTGTAATGGTGATGATAAAGCAAAGCAAGAATTTCCATTAACATACAAACTGGATAAAATTTTCTCACATTTATATCAGCATGAGAAAAAACAATATGGCGATATTATTATATAACTTGGTAATATTTGAGGGGTAGTTTCATCTCGTTGGAATTTGACTTTCGAAAAAATCCCTTTGCCAAAAATAAGCTTTTACTTCAAGCAGTTTAAGCAGAATCGTGGTTAAGAAATTACCCAACTTTTGGAACACCCTGAATGATTTTTAAAAAATTTCAAAGTATGCAAAAACCAAATAAATTATGCTTGTCAGGCGTTTTCCCGAAAGAAGACTAATCGTTTTTAAATAACAAATATTGTAATATTTGAGGGACGTTTTCACCCTCTTGGAATTTGAGATTCGAGAAACCCCTACTTATCGAACCTCTACACCCCACAGTCAATCCGTTTGCCAAAATTCAGCTTTAAACGTCAAGCAGTTTAAGCAGAATCGTGATTACTCAATGGTCATATTTTATGAAACACCCTGTATAAATTTATAAAAAATCCTAAAATATACAAAACAACAAAATAAAATATACGTGTTTAAGAGTTTTTCCGAAAAACTCACCGGTTTTTAAATAAAAAATATTTTAATATTTGAGGGATAGTTACACCCCCTTAGAATTCGAGTTTCGAAAAATCCCTTCTTATCGAACCTCTACACCTTAAAGTTAATCTGTTTTCCAAAAATCAGCTTTTTACGTTAAGAGCTTTAAGCAGGATCGTCATTAATCAATGACCAGATTTTTCGAAACACCCTGTATACATTTTTAAAAATCTTAAAATATGTAAAAAACAAAATAAAATATACGTGTTTAAGCGTTTTTTTGGAAACTTGATCGTTTTTTAAATAAAAAATATTGTAATATTTGAGGGGTGTGAAAGAAATTCCCGTTCCAAGGGGGTGTTTCACCCCCATTTGGAACGGGAATTTCGAAAAATCCCTTCTTATCGAACCTCTACACCCTAGAATCAACCTGTATGCCAAAATTGAGCTTCTTACGTTGAGTGGTTTGAGCAGGATCGTGATTAATCAGTATGTCAGTCACTTAAGGATTTTATATATTAGTATAGATTCAAGAGGGTCGATTTTGATGGATTTTTTTGAGCAATTTGTAGCTAAATTATTTGACTTTTTAGTGTCTCTTTCTAAATTAAAAAAATTTCCTTCTGTCAGTTATACGAGGGAAAACAAAATGTTGAATTTTTGGTGAAAATTTGAATCACACTATGGAATATGTTAGCAATGCAAGAAACTTAAAAATATTCTATCATCTAGATACATCTTTTCTCGATAGTTTGTTTTTTAATTCATCATAATATCTTTATTTTTGTTGGAGATATTCGCTTTTAACTATTGAGAAAAGATATAACTAGATGATAAAAAAAAATAATTGTTACATTTTTTGCTTTGTTAACGTACTCCACAGGGTGTTCCAAACTTTTACCAAAATATCAACATTTTGGTGATGTCCTAAAATGCTTAGTTCCGGAGATACACGGTGTAGAAGTTTTATTTTTATTTCGATTTTATCCAAATAATTTGTAAAGTAACGTCAATATTTGGATGAAAATTAGTATCTGGGAGTTTTTTGACATAAGAAATTTGATTTTGATGTCAATATTACTCTTATTTGTAGGGGGCGCCACTTACATGTGTTTTAACTGTTTTGAAGATTAATAACTTTTCGACAGTACCTCTATAAAAGTACTGAGTGACAAAATATACATTTCTCTCGATAAAAATTACTAACAAAGAACCGTTCTCAAGATATTTAGAATGGAAATACATGTCATTATTGACAAAAAATAAACATGTTGAGATAGTAGATTGATACTTTTTATTTTTTTAAATTAATTATTTTTATTTAAATTTTTCTTCGCAAAAACGGTGATGAAACAGTTTCTGTTGAACTTTTGGCATTACAACCAAACCAAACCAAGTAACTATTTAGTCAGCTTGTTTAATTTATGTCAATGATGACAGGTATTGATAATTTCGATTCCAAATAATTCGAGAACCATTACTCGTAGCGATTTTTACCAGAGATTTTTTTTACGCAAAAAACGTCGTAAATGTATATTTTTTACTCAGTAGTTTTATACAGGTACGGACGAAAAGTTATTACTCTTCAAACCAGTTAAAAAATATGTAGGTGGCGCCCTCTCCAAGTAGTAGTCATATTGACATCAAAATAAAATTTTTCATCTCAAAAAAGTCCCAGACACCAATCTTCATCCAAATATTGACGTTACTTCAGAGATTATTTGGAAAAAATCGAAATTAAAATGGCACTTCTACAACCTGAATCTCCGAAACTAAGCATTTCAGGACAGACATTGATACGAACTTTTTTACTTATTTTTATCTGCAGAATATGCTGCCGAAGTTTCCGGAATACAGTTCGGACCACCCTGTATATAAAATTGCCGTACAAAATTCCGGACGCGCTCGCTCGAGGGTTAAAATACAAATGAACCTACTTTTTACTATGTAAATTTAAATACAATATCTTATAGTGATCGAGAACTGAAACCAGGGAAGTAGTGTAGGGTTCCTAAGGGCTCGAACACACTGACGACCAGGTCGCACCGGCCGGCCAGGCCGCTGCTACTAAAACCATTAAATCAAATTATACCGGGCACAATAACGTCCTGGCCGTCCGTTGGTCGTTGCGACCAGTAGACTGCACTAAAATATTATAATTTTCTGCCGCTTGTTGCCGGTTTTCTTCGAAATTAATAATTTTTCAGATGAAATCCCTCAAAATCAACGCACAATATTTTATTTTCTATAAGATATAGTGTTTTAGTGTAGTTTTTGCACACGTGTAGAAAATCCAAAGAAATCGTATACAGACTGGATCAAAGGGAAACTTAAATCTAGTCCCTTTTTTTTATCAAGGGGCGATTCTAGTAAAAATTCAAAACATTTTTATATGACATACTCTATTTATGGTTGGTATGATACCTGTTATTATACCTTCGAGTTTCGATGTTAAAAAATAAAAAAATCATATTTAGTTTTTCTACAACCACTTGTTTTTTTATTAAATTATTATTTTTAGTTGTATTGTAGTCATGTACAAGGAGGACAACTGTATTTTAAATATTATATTTAATTTATCGTTTTTCAAATAGGGTTCATTAGGCTATATTTCTACTAGGTACATTATTTTTAAAAAAAATTAAGAGTAAAAGTAACTTAAACATTCATAAAAATAGAAATATTTACTGTTGTAGATTCTCAGTAACAATAAAAAAGAGGAATTTATATGGTAAACATTGAAATAACTGGAAGCTAAACTTTCTACCTGATTATATTTAGAGCCAGTGTCTGACGACTTTTTTTACTATGGCCCTAATATGTTTACTTCTAAAGTCGATAAGAGCCATCAGTAGAAGTCCATATCAGTAGAAAAAAGAAACAGAATATCTCCCTTTTTGTCGGTCGCGCGTACACTATGCTTTTTGTTCGGCCTATTTGTTCTCTGCTTGTTCGTGCGCGCTCAGTTCGTTCGGGTTAAAATGCCAAAAGTCTGGACGCGCCTTTAGGAGCAATACTGTTTTTGTCCTTTATTGATATAATGCTGAAAATCTCACGAGTTACATGTCTCACTCTACACATATTAAATTACATAGACGTAGGATGTAGAATATTCTGTTATGAAACGACTGATGGAATAGCAGGCATCGCGGATTTGAAAAACATGGAAATAACGACGTTATCGTGTAGTCGGAGTTGGAGATTTTACTTACTCCATTTACCACACCAGTAGTCGATTAACGAAAAATCCAAGAATATTTTAAATGCATTATTTAATATTAGAACATTTAATAAGCTCATGAATAGCAACTTCGCTTTTTAGTTAAATCGGATATTTTAACATTTCTGAAACTTAATTCATTCTGAAACAATATTTTCTAATTGGTAGAACGTAAAAAATCGTTAGATCTGAAAACTGTTGAAACTGGTCGTTCATCTGGCTGCAGCTATAAACGCAATACATCCGGCCAGCCAACGGACGGCCAGGTCGTTGCGACCTGGTCGTCAGTGAGTTAGAGCCATAGGTTAGAGCCCTAAGGGCTCAAACTCACTGACAACCAGGTCGCAACGACCTGGCCGTCGGCTGGCCGGTATACTGCTGCGGCCGAATGAAAAGACCAGTTTCAACTGGGGTGTCAAATCTAACGATTTTTTACGACCTTAGAAAATATTGTTTCAGAAATGTTAAAATATCCGAGTTAACTAAAAAGCGAAGTTGCTATTCACAACAAACAAAAAGCATTGTGTACGCGCGACCGACAAAAAGGGAGATATTCTGTTTCTTTTTTCTACTGATATGGCGCCCTTATCGACTTTAGAAGCAAACATATTAGGGCCATCGTAAAAAAAGATCGTCAGACACTGGCTCTAAATATAAGCAGGTAGAAAGTTTAGCTTCCAGTTATTTCAATGTTTACAATATAACGAAGAATCTACAACAATAATTACTTTTGTTTTTATGAATGTTTAAGTTACTTTCTTAAATTTTTTTTTCAAAATAATGTACCTAGTAGAAATATAGTCTAATGAACCCTGTTTGAAAAACGTTAAATTAAATATAATATTTAAAATACAGTTGTCCTCCTTGTACATGACTACAATACAACTAAAAAAACTAATTTAATAAAAAAAACAAGTGGTTGTAGAAAAACTTTAAATATTATTTTTTTTATTTTTTAACATCGAAACTCAAAGGTATAATAACAGGTATCATACCAACTATAAATAGAGTAGGTATGTCATATAAAAATGTTTTGAGTTTTTACTAGAATCGACCCTTGATAAAAAAAAAGGGATTAGATTTAAGTTTACCTTTGATCTAGTCTGTATACTATTTCTTTGGATTTTCTGCACGTGTGCAAAAACTACACTAAAACACTATATCTTATAGAAAATAAAATATTGTGCCTTGAATTTGAGGGATTTCATCTGAAAAAATATTAATTTGGAAGGAAACCGGCAACAAGCGGCAGAAAATAATAATATTTCCGTGCAGTCTTCTGGTCGCAACGACCTACGGACGGCCAGGATGTTAGTGAGCGCTATATCATTTGATTCAATGGTTTTAGAGGTAGCTGCGGCCTGGCCGGTGCGACCTGGTCGTCAGTGTGTTCGAGCCAGAGAAATAGAAGGGATAGAGAATGAGCGTCAACATGCGCAGAAGGTCTAATCAAGTTGGGCGCCATATTCCAGGTCTTCCTGTCATTTTGTATATAGGTGGTAATCTATAAGTAATCAAATATCAATTTGCTGTTTTTCAACCATACGGGGGCAATTTAAATTAGTGAAATTCTATCATTCATTATGGTTAGTTAACATTAATATGATTTATTTAATTATCAGTTTCAAAACTGCGTACAATATTGGTATATAATACACTAAATATACGAATATTCTGACAAAAGACGCTACGGACAGATGACCTTTTCGTCGTAAAACACTCGAAATGATATTAAATAAGTATTTACAATATTTCATGTTTACTTGTACTGAATTACGCGTTTCAATTTAAAATTTTTGCAAATTTGGTAAAAATTGTTCTAAACAACTTTTTGTTCAAGTTGTATATTCATAAAAAACATTTGGTTCATAATTATTTTTGATGATTATCTACCTTGTATTTTTAATATAAACCTAGAAAAAATATGTTTTTGTTTTATTTTTTTTATTCGTCCCTTCAAATTATGTTTCAAAAACTGTTACATAACATGTCCTCTAACAAATATTTTCATAATACATAAACATCATTGATTTTATTAAGGGTATTATTATTAGTATTTATCCTGGTTTTTGTCGACAATAAAAACTCAATCTTGTAATAGAACATCAATTTTATATTTCGTAAAATTATTTTGATACAAATTCGATTTGTCAAAATTCAAGTCATTAATATATTGATAAACAACCCAAATTATTCCTAAATATTTTATTATAAACAAAAACTGTTACCGGTAAGTTTGTAAAACACATTATGGTTTGTCGTAATACTAGAAAAAATCATTTATTTTTTGCACAAAAGAAGCTTGTCGATCCTTATTTGTCCATAACAAAATTCTGTATGTACATATACCTAATTTATTATTAAGAAAATTAGATTATATGATCTCAGAATTTTAAGAAATTTTTTTTTAAGATAAAATAGTTTCTTCTCAACTGTAATATTGTCAACTTTGGCCTGTATTTTATCTATTTAAAAACATGGGATTGACAATCCCCTTACTAAAATACATACTGGAAGGTACCGATTAAGTTTCATTGCATCAAATACCTTTACTATAAATCCTGGCTCACAACTCACAATTTAAGGCCATTGCAAAATGCTTTTGAACTTCATCATAGATTTTACAAGAATAAAAGTGTAATATTGAAACAAAGTAACACTGTAAGCTTCATGACTAATAGTCTCATTTTTAACACTCTTTAAATATCATCTCGTTAACAATTATGAATATTATATGATTTTTCTCAGTGATTTGTGGCACAGATACAAATTAATATATGCCCCATAACAGTTTTTAAATAAGAAACTTCTGCCTACAGATTTAATTTTCTTATTGGCATAATACCCTTTTCTTCCTATATAAATCTTGCCATTTTTTCAGTCAATGTTCCTTGTTTTTTACAGTTGTAGGAATACAAAAAATGTTGACTATAGAACTTGATACTATGTTTGAAAAAGCCTTCATACCTGTAACTGTGCATAAATCTAATTAACTGAATTCTCCTCCTCTTGACACTCTGAACACTGCTGCTGCTAATGTTAGAAATATTTAGCACAAAAACTACAACTACCTACAACAAACTTTACAATAAAAATGTTAAATTTTCGCTGTTCGATTAAAATACCCTATCTTATGTTTTCTTTTTCTCCAAATAATCTTCTTGCCAAGTAAGGACCAATCTTATTTGACATATTTCTGGTACACTTGAACTTGTGCTTTCATGGACACTATAAGAGTGCACTATTTTACAGAAGCAAGAACATTGATTCCAAGTATTTTCTTCCTCCACACGTAATAAAAACATCCTCTTTAAATGGCCACATCATACACTTATTTTTGACCATTCCCAATTACAATCACGATTTTTACAAATCGCCTTTAGGAAAACTAAAAATAAACAGTTTTGGATCATCTGTAAACACGATTATGTTGTATAAACTTACACATGAAAACTAATCATTTTTCCCGGCATTAGCTTTCTTAGAATGACTATGACAATATTCAATAAGCCTCTTTTTTGAATTAGTGTTTAGAATAATTGTGAGACTCTGATTGAGATAATAATAAATTTTAACTAGATAAAAACACGAACGAAAAAAAAAAAAAAACAAACAGATGTCAATTAAAGAGGGGAAGTGACAGCGAGACCTGGAAGATGTCTTCTTGCCGTCGACAAAAATTTGGATGCGCACTCGTCGAAGCTCATTCTCCCACTTCCATATCTCTGGTTCGAGCCCTATTGCGAAAAGAGTCTTTTTAGCGTAGTCGCGTATCATATTTTTTTCCAAAGTTACAAAGCATTCAATTTAGCCGCCACTGATTGACTAAGTGATATAATAAGTACACAAATTAGCCTTCTAACGGTACTAGCACTAATCGGCGTTTTAAACTTGAAAATAGGTTAAATTAGACTCGAAAGAGTAAAAACCTCATTACGCCACACGCGCCTTATTACCGACATTACCCATAGAGGTCGAAATTACGCTACGAATCATCGTCTATTTATTAAAATAATTATAATTATTGATATGCGAGACGCGGCGTCTAGACTGCCGGTTACCAAATACTGCCCGTCCTGTCGGAAGTAAACGTAGTACTTGGTACTGCTTTTGGGTCAGTCGACTGACCGGCAATGCTAACTAATCAATGATCGATTCGGAGTCGTCGATTTGTGCCGTGCGATGCTAAGTAGGAGGTGGAGAGGTTAATGAGAGTCTGTTAGCGGTCGATTAGTTAGTGAGTAATTGGTCATTTACTTGCGGAAATGGAAAAGTGGAAATAAGCTCGTTAGTTCGATTCAACGAACAAAATGAGCAATTTAAGCAAATACAAGAAACATCGAGGTTTTTTAGTTAAATCAATAAATAGTAAATACATGCAGAGACTGGAACCCTATGGCGTTACAACAGCAAAATAACACTAATTTTCATATTACACCAAAACACTTAATTTTAAACTATGGACACATCTTTCGCTAACTATATTAGAATCAACAGCAGAAGGTCTAAAAAATGGAGGAGAAGTCTTGTCACGTGCTTTTCATCAGCTGATCTGTCAAATTTGGAAAGAAGAGCAGATACCAACCACCTGGAAAGAAAGTATTATTGTAGGCTGTATACAGGGTTGTTCACCACATACGACACGGAGTATTGTGTCTAAACGATTAGATTTTTACAAAATGTAAATTTTGGGTTCGTTGAAGGACTAATAGAGCTACAATTTAAAAATATTTTTACAAGCCACAGAGTGTCCCAAATAATTGTTCCGACGTATATTACTAAGGAATTTTAACGTAGTTCATATTGTTCGATATGTTTTATTTAATAACTTATTTCTTTCATTCTGTATAATCTGCTTATTATGAAAGTTGAAGATTTTTCAACGATATCACTGGCAAACCGGCATCGCCGCGCATGGCCGCGTATTCATCGAACATCATTGGCGAGAGTACGTCACAGGATTTGTTACCACGCGGTTGCCATGGCTTTTACGCCTTTCCTATTCGCTTGCTTTATCCCCAACTTCACGGTCTCTTCTGAAAAGAGTATGAATATTGAATACTATTGAAATATCCAGTGGCGGTGTCATTCTTTTGATCATTATTACTTTATTTCATTATTTTATACCGGTTATCCTAAATTTTATTCCTATATTTTTCGTATATTTGATAGTTAAGTTGTGTTTTATTGTTTTGTTATCTTGTTATACTTAATGTTTTTCGTTCGTAGTTTTTAATTATTAATATCAAGTTTGATCGTATATTTGTGTTTTAAAATGAATAAATTTGTTAAGGGTGAGACGCTACATAGCCAGACAAGAGAAATATTAGCTAATTTATATAGGTAAGTAGAATAATAATAATATAATTAGAATATTAAAATTAAATATTGGCTAAAATGAAAACCACACATTTTACCTAAATATTTTAGCTAAACTAAAATAAATATAAATAAACGTGGATGAAATCTCATTTGGTTTATTTCCTTGTGTTCATAATAGGGTTTGCGACGAAGAAGCTACAGAGAGTTCACTTAAGTTGCCGCTTAAACGTAAACTTGAGCGGATATTTCTTTATACCGGAGTTAGCGTATCGGCTATAAAAAAAAATTCACATAGAAGATAAAAAAAAGGCTGGAAACTAACCCCGATAAAATGATATCCAGCCCTGGAAAGAAACGACCACGTGAGACTGCTATTGAAACGCTCGACGACTTTTTCCAAGTGGTCAGGAATTTGATAAATAGATTTTATCTCGAATTCAAACTCGTCCCCATAATTAGAAAGCTTTTGCAAAAATTGCAGGAAGAATCGAATTTTCCTTTGGCAGGGAAACGCTAAGGGGTTTATTAAAATCAAATGAATTTTTTTGGCGTAAATGTCAAAATAACAGATAAATATTAACAGAGCGGCCCATTAAATTGCAGAGAGAGAGATATAAATATATACGCGAAATTCGAAAATATAGCCAAGTATTATCTATTTGGATGAAACATATGGGTCGACAATGGTAACATACCATATCTGGTGTAATAGAAAATATTGGATCTACTGGTGAGTAAAATTATGTTTTGTTTGCGCTTCCAAAGTTAACTATTTTCAAGATTTTTTTTTGCTGGAAATAGTTATATCTAAAATTATGTATTATAGAAAAAAATATAGTTAGTACAGATATATAAATAAATATACCTCAAGACTCAGTCTTGATCATCTGCTGATGGCAGATATGGTTAGCGACACGTGCGTTCAGTGTAAAATTAAAAGTGTTTTGGTGTATTGTGCTGATTTAGTGTTTTATTTTGCTGTGTAAGACCAAAGGTTCCAACACCCAGCTGTAATTATTTCTTCTATTATATTAACAACACATAATAATAAAATGATACCTACATCTGATACCATATCTGTGATATTTAAGGGAGCTTTAATAAAAGCTTTTTGTGTGTGTTTATCTGCTAACTCAACAGTAACGATTCAAACAGCATAAAGTTTTTTGAAAAAAATTATTAATCTGAATATTATATTTATGATACACATTATTTTCATAAAACACCGTACGCCCATGCCTATTTTATGAATGAAATTGGGCGTGTTTTGTTTACAACTGCGTTCCCCTGCCGATACCCCGTAGCTACAGATCCGTTGGTCACACTATACCAACCACCTGGAAAGAAAGTATTATTGTAGGCTGTATACAGGGTTGTTCACCACATACGACACGGAGTATTGTGTATAAACGATTAGATTTTTACAAAATGTAAATTTTGGGTTCGTTGAAGGACTAATAGAGCTACAATTTAAAAATATTTTTACAAACCACAGAGTGTCCCAAATAAGTAAAAAATATTATAGTTTTTTTTTTTAATGGAACACTCTGTATATTATTATATTTTTAGATTGTACGATTGAAATAAAGGTAAATTTGATTAAGGTTTATCACACTTAAAATTTACCGTTTTTGAGATATTTTCAATTTTATGAAATTGCAGTAAAAATTTTAAAGCTTTATTTCTCCAAGGGTATCAAAGTTTTTAATAGTAAATTTTTACTGAAGTTTATTTATTGATCATTAATTAAAACAATTAAGCATGTAATTAACTAATTTTTTGGCGGAAATAAGAGTATATTTAATTGGTATACTATTTTACAAATATTTAAATAGTTTTGTTTTTGTAAACAAATGGGCTTGAAATATTACTATTTTTTCCACCTGTACATTTTGTACATATGCTGCTTTAAAAAAATCTAAAATGTCAATATTCCATGGGTATAGTGATAAATGAGAAGTGATAAATTATAAGAAAATGCATTTTCTACGAGAACTTGAAGAGATAGGTAAAGAATGGTACAATACAATTTGATAGATAATTAAAATGTGCCTCCGATTCACGTAAAATATACAGGGTGTTCTATTTAAATTAAACAAGTTATTGCCGTTTAAAGCTAGTAATTATTTAATATAAGTTTTTGGACACTCTGTATAAGGTATTATAATTTTTATTATTGCAACACAATATCTGATCAATAAATAATCCTTAGTAAATATTTAGTATTAAAAACTTTGATACCCTTAGAGAAATGACGCCTTCAAATTTTTACTGCAATTTCACAAAATTGAAAATATTTCAAAAACGGTAAGGTTTAAGTGTGATAAACCATCAAATTTACCTTTATTTCAATCGTAGAATCTAAAAATAGAATAATATACAAGGTGTTCAATATAAAAAAATACAACTATATTATTTTTTAGTTATTTGGGACACTCTGTATTGTGTAAAATTATTTTTAAATTGTAGCTTTAATAGTCCTTCAACGAACCCAATACTTACAATTTGTAAAAATCTAATAGTTTAGCTACAATACTCCGTGTCGTATGTGGTGAACAACCCTGTATAGTAGGGCAGTATATAGTAGGCAATATATAAAAAGGGCGATGAAATGGGCTGCGCAAACTATAGGGGTATATCCCTTATTAACACAGGATATAAAGTAATCCGAGTAACAAAAATACGATAAACGATATAAAGTAATCCGTAACAAACGAGGCTCTGACGTCCGAGTAGAGGCGATATAACCTTATACAATCCTTAGACCTACCATTTTTCTGGGGAAGAGGAGTAGTAAACTACTTCTAGCCGGCCGAGAACGATAGCACAAGAGAACTATCGTCACAGTCCTCACTGTGCCAGAGACAAGAAGTGCTACAAGTTGCAGCGAAAACTGTGCGGCAGCCTAACTGTCATAGTTAAACCTTTTCACCCAGCTAACACACATCAATGATAGAACATTCGAGTGAGATAAAATAATCGTCCGGAGGTAAAATACCCCCTCGATCCGATCTCCGGGAGGGGGTGCCTACTCGAGCGTATCATCGGAGAAACAAAAATCATCATTGTTTCACGTTTGCAGCGTGGAACGTCCGCACTCTACTGGACAAGATAAATTCAAATCGACCAGAGGGAAGAACAGCACTGGTCTCACAGGAACTCCACCGACTAAATATAGATGTTGCCGTTCTTAGCGAAACCCGCTTTGCGGATGAAGGTAGTCTCACTGAAGAGCATTACACATTCTTTTGAAAAGATCCCCCTGCAACACACAGAAGGATTCATGGCGTAGGCACTGCAATCAAAAACGAAATCGCTACTAAATTAACAGAATAAGTACCTATTGGTGTCTCCGAACGTCTTATATGATCCTAAGGTACCCCATATCAGGGAAAACTTACGTCAACATCATTAGTGCCTGCGCTCCCACCCTAGACGCTATTATTACGCTTAATTGAGGATAAGATTAAATTTTACCAAGCTCTACAAAATGCTCTCCAACGAATTTCAAAGCACGAACGACTTGCTAGGTGACTTTAATGCCTTTGTCGGTAAACAACAGGAAATATGGCCTGGCGTATTGTAAAAACATGGAATATGAAACGTAAATGGTGAACGCATATTAACAACATGCACAGAGTATAATCTTTGCATCACCAATACGTAGTTCATGTGAATGATGTGAATGACAAATTTAAAAGTACCTGGAAACATCCCAGACCAGGCTACTGATGACATCCTAACCACGTAATCATTCGAAGGACGCATCTAAAAGATGCCAGACTCACAAAAACCAGAATAAATGCCGAATGTGGCACTGACCACAGACTTTTAATTTCAAAAATAAAAATTCAGTTAAAACCCAAACATCTACACTGTAAAAAGCAACATGCCAGATTGAACGTATGTAATTAGAGAGTAAGTAAGTAAAAGCTGTGGTAAAAGTAAGAAACAAACAAACAACGCTTTATTGTACAAAAAGCCAAAACAGCTTCATCGACAAAGCACTCACAAACAAGAAAATCACAAAAAAATACAAACAAAAAATACACAATACAAATAATACAATTCAAAAAAAAATTAGTCTTTAAAATTACAAAAAGAATATACATGGACAATTTTAGAACAGTACGCAGTAAATAGATATAATTTTAGAGTTATAAAATATTAAATATTTGACCTTTGACCAGTGTGTGAGATGATCAAAATTTTAAAATTCAAAATTGTTCATAATTAAACATCAACAAAAAGTCGTTTACCGCATATAGGGCTTCTCCAGTAGGTATGATTTTAGAGCCTTGCAAATGCGGGAAAGAATGAAAGCGACTTGATATTCAAAGGCAGATGATTGTACATTTTTTTGGCATTGTACAGTATTGAACCTTTAACTAGTTCTGAGCTCGGGGTTGGCAGATAAAGATCGTGCTCTGCATTCCTAAGTGGATAGTTATGAGATGGCCTTTCGGGAATAGCAGATATGTACTTGCGGATTAAGCAAACGGATTCAAAAATGAATAAAGAAGGAAGAGTCAGTATTTTCAAATTTTTAAAGAAATTCTGGCAGTGAGTTTTACTGTTCAGTCCCAATAAATATCGAACTGCTCTCTTTTGAAGTCTGAAAACACGATCAAATTTTGTTGCGCAGCAAGTACCCCAGAATGGAAGGACATAACGAAGATGTGACTCAAAAAGGGCATAATAGGCTATTCTAGAGGTTGAGAAGTTAAGTTCCTTAGAAACTGATCTTAGCGTAAAACAGGCAGCGCTTTCTTTGATAGAGCTTCAATGTGAAAGTCCCATTTTAACGAGTTGTCTACAACAAGTCCTAAGAATTTCACAGAGTCCACGACGTCAATAGTGGTGTTATTAAGTACAAAAGGTTGTATAGTACTTTTATATGACGAAACTTTAGTTTTTGATGTTTTTGATAGTGTCGCGACCTAGCTGGGGGTTGTTTGCTAGGGTCGCTATACCAGGTTCTCTCTCTCAATCAAAACAACCATTGGATAAAATATGCATTTATTTAATATAAGGTTTACAGTGTATAACAATTTTGGGGAATGCCAAGACTTAACGGTTTACTTAAAGAAGTACTTACAGGAATATCTTCACTCTGCGCTGCCTTCTACTAACGGACTGATAACGCGAATTACTCACCGTAATAATGCGACTCACATCGACGGACTCACTTCCCGACTCTTTTCAGCATACATTTTTATATTTTCTATCCCTCGTGGTCATCGCCGGTTACGTCGTTCAATCTGTTTTCATCTAATTACATACACCCTGCTATGACCATGAGGAAATCGAACTTTGGTAGCCTGCGTTTGATTATCGACCCGAGATTGTTGTATTTTAATTGTTTAATTATCAATGTTATTTAAAAACATATCTGGGTCGATGTCATGCAGGTAACCGATCTCTTGGGCCTATATCAAATTGGTTTACTCGAATTATATTTTATTTACTAGAATGATATTATTTGTGTTTTTTCCCAATTTGATCTAAACCCAAGTTGACATCTATTTAAGTCTTGACAATAGGTTGAGGCATAGGAGATTAGAATCGCACCAAGACTTAATGGTGCGATTCTGAGAGTAATTCCGTAAGAGTAAGTAATAGAAAAGAACAGAAAAAGATATTTTGGGTATTTTAAAGTTGCTTCTGTCTAGTTAACAACACGCCGTAACATTTCTCTTTGATATATATTTAATAATATATTTTTTACCTCTACAACTGCACAGTGTTGCATGAAAATCGCGCCTTGTTTTTCTGGTGTCCAGTCGTCTTTTAATGAATTAATGAATAAATTCTCATTTGATGAAAACCAGTCGCATACCAATCTCGGTATGGACACGGTTTTTGTATCTGCTTGGAAGAAAATTATATTTTGTTTCCGATAATCTGTCTGCGTGTTAATTACATTATCGATTACTTTGTATCGCCAAGATTAATATAAAAAAGTGGATGCTGTATACAGTGGCGTAGTTCTGGTCTTGTCTTGGCGTTTGCCTGGTCTTGGTCTTACAGATCAAACGCTGGTCTTGGTCTTGGCTTTTTGTGCAAGGCCAAGACCAATACCAGTCTCGGTCATTGCTAATGAGGGTGAATATTTATACTGTGACAAATCCAGATAAAATATTTGGGTAATTCTGTTCTTTTACTGTTTGGATATGATTTAAGTAATATATAAAATATAGAATGGAGAAAACGAGGAAGTATGAATTTCTAAATATTCTACCGTAATACTTCTACGTTCATCCACGGTACTTGGTACCTATATATTATAAACTATACAGGGTGTCATTGAAATGGTGTAAAACTGTGTGTAAATGGTGTGATAGTACTCCTAAAAGTAGTAAAAAAAGTTCCTATAAGTATAGGGCGGAAAATGCATATTAAGGGAGTTAGGGGCACTGAAAGGGTGAATTTAAAAAACGGTTGTTTTAAAATTGTAGGCTTAAAAAACGAGATAAAACTTCGAAAAAAAATCCTCTGTAATAAATTTTGACCCTAAATCAAATGGTGATACTGAAAAATTATTTGGAAAAGCGGAAAGGGTAGTTTTTGCAAGGGTAGGGGGTTGTTTCGTGAATAACTTTTTTGAGGTTACGTTTTTTGCAACGTGGGTTCATTTTTCGAAAACTACATACTTTTTCCTACAAAAAAATGTACTCTTGTTGCACATCGCCCAGTGCGATGGTTTTCGAGAAAATTGAAAGCAAAGAGATTGCTCTGATGGGTTGCTAACTGGTTAATCAACATAAACTTATGAAAGTTATGGCGGTTCAAAAGTAACCAAGCAGTAGTTATTAAATAATTAATTGGAAAATCAAAATTTCATGATTTTTAAAACATCTTATTGCTTTAAAAACGAAATAAACTTTTTGGTTTTAAAAATTTGGTTTACTCAGTGCCGATTAATACTGAAGAGCAACTACGCCAACGCATTATTGACTGTTCCAATCAAATTCGGACAACACCAAGGATATTCCACAGGGTACCTACGCAGATCGTGGAGAAGAAGATCAGATGTCTACATTGAAATGAATGGTGGTCACTTTGAACATTTACTATGAATGAATTAAGGAATGCATTATTTTAATAAGGAATTATGGTAATTGGATTATTTCGTTTTTTTAAGCAATAAGATGTTTTAAAAATCATGAAATTTTGATTTTTCAATGAATTATTTGATAACTACTTGGTTAAAATTTTCACAAGTTTATGTTGATTAACTAGTTAGCAACCCATCAGAGCAAACTCTTTGTCTTCAATTTTCTCGAAAACCATCGCTCTGGTCGATGTGTAACAAGAGTATCTTTTTTTTAGGAAAAAGTATGTAGTTCTCAAAAAATGAACCCACGTTACAAAAAATAACCTCAAAAAGTTATTCAGGAAACATCCCTACCCTTGCAAAAACTACCCTTTCCGCTTTTCCAAATAATTTTTCAGTATCACCATTTGATTTAGGGTCAAAATTTATGGCAGGCGATTTTTTTTCGAAGTTTTATCTCGTTTTTTAAGCCTACAATTTTAAAACAAACGTTTTTTAAATTCACCCTTTCAGTGCCCTTAACTTCCTTAATATGCCCAAGCAGCATTTGGACGTCGGGACAACGTTGTGTCACGCAACCAAACGTCGGGGCGCAACGTCGGCACAACCACGTGCCAACCCTAGTCTGCACTAGTTTGGAGAATAATTTTTGGGTCGAAACGACGTTGGATACCGACGTTGGCTAGAAGCCTAATTTAGTACAAACTGCAACGTCGTTTAAAATCCTAATTCACAGAAATACAAAACTAATATGGCGTCTAAGTCGCGTTTCATCCTAAATTGGGATAATTATAGTAAAAATATTATATTTATAATTTAGTTAGAGACATATGTCAGATGGCAGTGAAGGAAAACAAAACAAAAGTATTTAAGTGTGGAGGATGTTTGAAGATCATAATTATTGAAACACTTTAACCGACTCTGTAACTCGTTACCCAAGGTAAAAAGTTAAACGCAAACAACTTTATTGATAAATGTATTGTTTCTACTTTAAAAAATACTAATGGGCCTTGAAATTAAAGAAGTTTTAAAAATTTTCTTGAATTTTTTTTTTAGTAAAATGAGAATAATTTATTCGCATTCGAAAAAATTGTTTCCGCGTATTTTTTAGGGTCAAATATTTCAAGTTAATGTATTCAAAAAGCAGGAATTGCTATTTTAAGAACGAAACATTTTCTTATTTAACAACATGGCGGCTTTAACTTTGTTGTTTTGGAGATTAAGATGGAGTAGTTCGAGTAGTCGCATACTGGACTAATAAAGTCGCAGTTCGGCCTTAACAGGTAGTATACTAGTCGCAAGATTGCCTAATTTAGTCATTCTAGAGTCTAGCTTGTGCCGCCCTCTATAATCTAAATAAACGAGGAAGTGTCGGTAATATATGTCGATGTATATTTAAATTTAGTTTTATATGTACCTTTCTTATGTCCCATTTTAATTAAGTTTTTTTTTTATAAAAACAAAAACAGCACTGAACTGTCTGACTGAACAGAACAATGAAATGAAAATTTAAGATTTAAGGTTATGGTTCAATACAGTTGCAAAAAGGTAGTGACTCGACGTCCTACCAACGTAAGAATAAGGAAATCTAAACAACGTTGGAATTAGTAAAACAGACGACGTTTGCATAACGTTGGAATAGGGCCTGAAACTGACGTCGGAAAACTCTATATTGTCCAACGTTGTAACTACGTTGTCCGAATTACCTAAAGATCACTTAAGCAAAAAAGGTTACAAGGCAACGTTTATTCGAAGAAGCTTCTACTTTGCTGTAGTACTAGTCTAACGTCGGCACAACGTTATAAAAACGTTTAAATTTATTTTAATACCCAAAGTAGGGAGCTAACTATTTTCTGTAACTAATCCAACGTTGTGTTTAGTAAACATGTGGTCGTAAGTAGTGAAAATGCTACTTGGGTGCATTTTCCGCCCTATACTTATAGGGACTTTTTTACTATTTTTATAGGTGTACTATCACCCCCCGATTTTTTTACACCATTTTAATGACACCCTGTATAGATAGACAGACGGTAGTACATTTTGAGGCTATTGTACTACCGTTTATTTCAATTGTCTTCCTTCTACCAAACAACTCATAGCACATGCCACTCTTTGAAGTTCCAAATTTCATGAATTTTTTGAAACTATAACATTTCAAAAGTAATGCCGGGTCCAGACCAAGGCGACAAAAAGTAAACACAATTTTAAGACAAAAACAAGACAAACTTGCAACAAAAAATGGGGAATTCTGACAAGACAAAGTTGAGACAAATTTTCCAAACCGCAAGGACAAAAGTAAAAAAAAGTCAAAAGTTTAGTTATTGCGAATGAGTTTTATTAACTATGTGTAATTTCACTGGTCTCCTACTACTCTCCTACTGGTCTTTCCATTACAAACCAAAAAAAGGTAAAAGTGTAAAATCTATTGACATACACTGCTCATTCACGCCAGTTCGAGGCCGGATGAGATCGGATATTTCGTGAGTAAGAGTCGATTTAGATACTTGCCAAATCGGTAGGCCATTGACCATGATATGACCAAGGACCGCGGTTCGGATTCCGCGTAAACAAAGTAGGCCCCGTCCAGATTAGCCCTGGCAGCAAAAAGGAGACGTTAACTGAAATCTTTACTTTCCTACTGTTGACAGCACACGCCATCCACACTGCGCCGACAACTTGTCGTAAAATATACGAACAAAACATAGACACTTTGATCTTTACCGACTCGAGAGGAGACATTGAAAAGTCTCCGAATTTTGAAACAAAACAAAAATGAGACAAAAATGTCGCAGAAATGTATTGGATTTGTCGCAATTTTGTCATAAAACATGAATATTTCTGTCTTGTCATTGGATTACCAATTCTCTTTAAATAATTTTCATTGAAGTATTTTTAAGGTGACACTACCGTATATAAGGCAACAAGTGGGAACCAAAGCAAACCAAACAGACAGAATAACGGATTATTATAAGTTAAAGAGAGAATAGTACTCGAGAATGTTAATGAAGGTCACGTACGACCATTTTGTGCGACCTGCCATTGCAGACAAGCCTATTGCGCAACTGAAAATATTGTTGTTATTGACCAGAATTACATAGACACAAATAATTTTATGTAAGTAATAATATTAGTTCATTTAAAATTAACGTAATAATTAAGGTATTATAATTAAAGACCACAAAAATTATTTAAAATAAAACAAGTAATTTTTTTAGGTAAATATGATATTAGACCCAAATTTCACGGTACTTACTGCTTAAAAAACTCTCTCGACTGGACCAACAAAGGATTAACTATAGATGGAGAATATCTTAACCATCCACCACCAAAGTTTCGCTGATGACATAGTCCTAATTGCCAATAGTCCTGAAGAACTACAAGCACAAATTAATGAACTAAATACAGCCAACAAGAAAGTGGGTCTCAAAATGAATTGACCATGCAAGACCAGAAATTTAGACCATGTACTACCAGTCATGACGTATATATGCGAAACCTGGACACTTAAATCGGACATTATAAGGAAACTGCAGGTCCCACAACGCTCAACGGAACGAAATATGCTGGGAATAATCAAGAGACCGTAAAAGAATAGAGTGGATACGACAAAAGACGCAGGTAATAGATGTCATCCACAGAATTAAATCCCTCAAGTGGTAATGGGCAGGACACCTGGTAAGAAGGACAGACAACAGATGGACCACAAGAATTACAGCATGAGTAATCAAGAGACCTAGAGGAAGATTAAACTTGAGATGAACTTGAGAAGAACTTGACCAAACCAAATCATGATATTAGGAAATTAGCGGGCTTATTAAAACAATAGACAACAATGGGCTCAACTACAAAAAGAGTATCTAAACATGTGAGGGAGGCTACACTGTAATAGGAAATGGTTGAATAAGCTGAAAATGATGATGATGATGATGATGATGATGACTTCTTAAAAAAGTCAATGACGTAATTGTACCTGACCTAATTTTTTCAAGTTCAAGAATCTTCAGACCTCTTTACTACAATGTAAAAGGTATAATCTTGAGAAAACGATCACTAGCTTTGTACAGGTCACTAGCTTTGTAAACGATCACTAGGCTAAAAATAGTATATCTGAAATGGCGTAAAAATTCACCAGGTCAGAGATAGGCGAAACAGTTCGTAGTAAAATAATTTACAGCACACTTTATAAGCAAAAGCAGGAAGACTGCCAAATCTGTCTCCCTTTCTTGAGATAAAGCTCATCATACAGTCTCAGGGTTTGGACAAAAGCCAGTATCTGAGACTGTTTTACAAAAATTAATTCTCCATCTCCGATATCAGTCGTACCAAAGTTTATGGCACTAATGGCTGTCGTCTCGATGCACTCAGTGATCAGGTTCTGGTGTTTCCCCATTTTCCTCACAGAATTTGTATTCGCTGTTGTTTTTTAGCTTCAATCTACTGAGGTGTTCGTTGAGAAGACAGAGTGTTCTATTAAAAACCCCGTGACAATCCGAAGATTGTTTTTCCCTGCAGTCAGGCAGTCCACCAACTGCAGTCAGTCCACTAACAGGGAATTAAAATAAGCATTTAAAGCTTAGAAGCTCAACAGATGAAGCCATATACATATTTTGTCCATTTGAAGAAGGAAGGATAGCGATTATATCTGGTAAATCTACTAATATTTGTAAAAGAAGAGGATAACCTATTTGTAAAGAGCTATGTTGAAGGTTCAGTCTCCAAGTTATTAGACTTCTTGTCAAAAATACGATTGAAAAATATTACCAAGCGATCATTAAAGGACCACAATGGATTTGTGAAGGTCTCAGTAAAATAGACCAATAACCATTTCAAAATAATCTAGTCTAATCTTATCCTTTATTGCTAGTTATTGCTTTATTGGTGTGAATTATCTTGGTTATGGTTTTGCACAAAAAGTAATATCAAGACCAAGACAGCGATAGATCTGCAAGACTAAGATCAACCAGTGCAAGAGTGACGTAAGATTAAGATTAACTCAACAAAACTTACCAGAGTATTATATCAAGACCAAGACCAACACCAAGACTAGACTCCTGAAAACCGAGAGCAAGACCAAAGGAGTCCTACAAGTACCTACTGAAACATCATTATTTCAGTAGGTATTACTAGGATAGAAAAATCGAAAACAAGCCACCAGCGCAGTGCTATAACTTTAAAGTTAAAATTTTTTCAGTAAAGTAACTCTCGATATATCCATATCCTGAATCTAAATATTAAGATTCATATCTTAACTATACGTTCTAAAATCAGATTTAGTGAAAAACCATATAGATATAGATATTTATAACTGTTCCAAATGATTACACTTATGCAATATAGTTTTAGCTATGTGCTTGGGGAAGTTGCCAAGGGAGACCCTTGGCAAAGTTTCAATTATAAATTAAATGTTTTTTTTCTAAAAAAACTTTATTTTTGGATCTCCCACCATGCTTCTCAATTCAGACAACATCTTTATAATAATATTTTATAAACGATTCTTTCTAAAAATACTGATTACCGCTCAACAATAATAACAACAGCACAATAAACAACAACAACGGTGACCTCTGGAGCTCCATCTTTTTCTCCTCTTCTTCTGCTGCTGCTGCCGTGGCTTCGGCAGCATTCATCGAAGGTCAATGACTGAAAGTCACCTAAGAAATGACGCAAACTAAGGATGTTCTACGATATATCGATATAAGCTTTTAAAAACTATATTGATATACCTACCTATGTTATGACTAAGTTATTTTAGATAGTTTGTATAATAATATTTATGGAACGATAAAAGAAATTGGGTAATATATAACTCAATTAGTTTTAATTTAACAGAATGGACTCTCTGTAAGTTTACTTGCAGTATAAGTGCGAGGAGTTGCTTGTGATTTTATAAATATTTATCTGATTTATTTTGAGTTTTTTTATCAAGTATATATTTATAAAACCGGGTTCATAGCGTCCTACGCCTTCCGGTACCCAGTTGCCAGCCTTTCCTATTATCCCAGTCCCCTGGATGAAGATTCCTCTCCGACATAGCTTTATATATTCCTCCAATCCATGTTGCTTTTGGCCCTCCCTTTTTTCTTTTTCTGATGGTATCCATTTCAATATTTTCTTCGGTATTCGGTCCTCAGTCATTCTTTCTACCATGCCCATACCATACCAGCTGTCTTCTTTCTATTTCATCTATTATGGTTTGCTGGACATGCATACTTTCCATTATCTTTTTGTTCGGTAGGTACTCTTTCCATTCTTGATATTCCCGCAGATCTTCGCCAGAAGTCTATCTCGAGTGCTAATAGTCTTTGTTCCAGTCTATTAGTGTGCTGCCATGTTTCACATCCATATAAAACTATACTTTTAAAGATGGAATTATAAGTAGTATGTTTTTCTCATATAAAATGTATTTGGACCATAATACTGAGTATATATAATAACTAAGCACCCGATAACTTTTTTACCTTTCAGTATTCTTTCCTCGATCTCGCTCTTTCTTCGCCCGATATAATCTATCTGAGTTCCAAGATAGGTGTATTTACTGCATGACCCTATCTCTATATTTCTATCCAGATGTAGAGTTTCTGCCTGCTTGGCCTATACGTAAGTATCACAACACTATTTACTTAAACGAAAAACTCGTAATACAAAACTAAAGTGTCAAAACGAATGACAATGTCAGAAAAAAAATAAATGAATACGGCAACTTGACATTTTCTACAGCAAAGCTACCACCTGAATCTCCAGCGTGAAATTTAAATTCCAGTTAGTCAGCGCGGCTCGTGGGCCCAGAACCGACACTTATGCCCACTTGCACCGTTTTTATAAACTTTGTTTAAAGGCTAAACAGTGATTAACTATATAATATTTTATTATAATTAATCACTGTTTAGCCTTTAAACAAAGTTTATACAAACGGTACAAGTGGGCATTAGCGTTCCAAAAAATCTCGCAAGAGACAGGCTCTGTGAATGGGTTAGGTGTGCGACGTTTCGGGACTGGAATGACAGTCCCGGAATGGAATATAGAACAGGAGAACTCCTAAAGGCTGGTAGCACAGAATATCTAGCTACGCAAGCTAGATATTCTGTGCTGGTAGGAATGGAGCGCGTACACTCACTGCAGTGTACACGGGCCACTGCCGGCTGAGATCACACCTACAGAAGATGGGACTGGTGAAAGACGCCGAATGGCAACTCTGTATGGAAGATGACGAAACAATGAGGCACGTTATGTGTACCTGCCTCGCTGGGGGCAGGACCAGGTTTGAGATGTTTGGCAAACCCATGCTAGACCTATCAGGCCTAGTAGACATATCACCCTCGGACATAACGGCCTATGTTAAAAAAGGGGGGGGGGTTTGGGTTTTGAGGGTGAACTTTAACGCTCTTTGTATATTAAAGAGCTTGTAGAAAGTGAGCCACAATAGGCCCTCGCGGCCGCAGTGGAGGGTCCCATGGGACCCACTCTTAGTCAATACACTAGTCAGCGCGGCGCCGAATATGTCCATGGTTGACAACAATGAATTTAAAAATCACAAACTCGATTACATAACTAAAAGTTTAATTGATATCAAATATAGATAGTTGGAACGTATATTCAAAATATCGATAATTTTTTTAAATATTACCATCCCTACTGAAACTCACCTAAGAAATGACGCAAACGAGTCGCTCAACATTGGCCTAATTCGGACCTGGGAACTCGCTACGCCTTTGAGTGATAAAAAGACGGAGAAAGCAATCATATATTAAGCATTTGTTGTCTCAAAATCATAACTTAACATTTATATGGTCTGTCTGCCAAGTCCCAAGTTTTTATGAGACATATTAAGCTGGTTTCTCTATATGGCTTTTCTATATAGACTAAAGAAAACACACAGGCCGCAAATTTCCATACTTTGATAGCTATATAGTTTGATAAATAATGTTAGGCTTTAGAAGCGGCTTCAGCGCGATTGATCACATACATACACTAAAGGAAACTATCAGCCGAACAAAAGAATACGAACTTCCACTAGCCATAGCCTTTATAGATTTTGAGAAGGCTTTTGGCTCGATATATCCTAAGGCAATAATAGAAGCCCTAGCGACAAGGTATTGGCAGGCCTTATATAGAAACTCTCGCCAATATATACCAAGAAGCCAAAGCAAAAGTAATGATATATCAAACAACCCCAGAGTTCCCAACTGGCAAAGGAGTACGACAGGGAGACGCGATATCCCCAAAGCTGTTTACAGCAACATTAGAAGAAATCTTATGTCAACTGGACTGGACCAAAAAAAGTATTTAAATATGTGAGGGAGGCTACATCATAATTGGAAATGGTTGAATAAGTTGAAAATAATGATGGGTGGGAATCTGTACAGGGTGGGTCAAATTCGACGCTTTTAAATGGAAACACCCTTTTCTATAGGAGATAGACGAAAACTAATATCGGTGTCTGGAGCTCAATTTTCATCAAAAACATGATGGTGAAAACCGCACATCAATATCTGTTACCGTTTCGGAGTTACGGGGTGTTAATGTTTTTTTATTGTTAGATTGTTAAGTTGTATTTGTACGTAAATAAGGTTGTAAATGCAATGGATTAATTTAAGGAACTTAAAACAGATCCAGCCTGGGGAAAGAAGAGATTCTTTTTTGTTACACTGATTAAACATTTTATTAAATACCAACAATGAATTTCTTAAAATGTATAAAATTGACGCATTTTCAGAAAAAAAAAGCATAAAGAAGATTTTATCCTATTGGTAAATATAATGGTTCCAAAAAGCAATCTCACTGTAGCGAACAAAAACCACAATTGAACTGTTTAAATTTATAGCATCCGCGATGGTTTTGTGGTTAGAAGAAGGAAATAAGTTGTAAATTTAAAGAACTGAAATAATAAATAGTCTATTAATGTTTATATTTTTGTAGCGTTTTTTTTTCGTGAAAAATATCCCTACAGATTTTTTTTTACATTTTAGTAGACTGTAAAAATTATAATGAAAGAACCGATAGCCTCTAAACTAAAAATTAAAGAGCCTTTGCCTTTTCTAATCGAATAAAATATAAATAGATAAATGTATTGCTCAAGCATCTGTAGATCTCACTCTGTAAAATCTGTAGGGAATATCACTATAAAAGCCCACGGCCACACAGAAAACGTTTTTAGCGTTTTGCGTTTTTGCGCCTCAAGCGCTTTTTGCGATTTTACCGTTTTAAGCGCTTTTTTCGATTTGTGTCCATTAAAAACACGCAAAAGACGCGGCAGGTCTGCAGTTTCTATCAAGATGTCAATAAGTAACGTCACAAGCTCGTGGATTCCCGGCCCGTCCAACAATCAATCCTGTGAGCAAGAGATAGGCGAGATCGGCGCCGTTAGCGTTGAAGAGACGAAGATAAAAGATGCTGGGATTGAATTGTGGACGGACCGGGGCATATATTCGGAGACAAACACAGTCTACTGCTAGTGCCAGTGGTGTGTGTAAAAATAATAATTATTATTTGCCATTTATTTTACGAATTTTAATTTATATGTGTATAGTTTTTTATGTTGTAGTGTTGTGGTTAGTACTTGTTATAATTATAATATAATAAATAATTATAATTATATAATAGAATAGTAAATATTTATAGTTGCTAATGCAATTTCAGGACATGATTTATGAAACATTTTGGGGTAAAACTTCTTTACGCGCGCTGGGAGTAAAAATTCAAAGCCGTGACATACGAGCTAGTGAGACGGCTCTGACACACGAGCTCGTTGTAACGAAACGTGTTAACGGCTTAGAAATGCGTAGGGGCGCGACGTGTATTTGTGAGTAGTCCACGTGTTTATCAAAAATATTGATATTTTAAAAAAAATTGTAAATTTGTATTGTTTTAAAAATTATGTAAAAGTGAATAAAATTATTACGTGTAAAAAAACATTTGTTACACGTAAAAAACTATTTTTATTATTTTACGCGAATAAAACTGTTACAAGTAAAAAACTATTTTTACGCGTATAAAACTATTTGTTCCTGCTAGAAAACTATTTTTTTCGCGTATAAAACTATTTGTTACTGGTAGAAAACTATTTTTTACGCATATAGATCTATTTGTTACGTGTAAAAGCTATTTGTTATATGTAAAATACTATTTTTTTACGCGTTAAAAACTTATTGTTTCTGTTAGAAAACCTTTCTTACGCAAAAAAAAATATTTTTTACGTGTAAAAAACTAATTGTTACACGTAAAAAACTAAATTTTACGCGTCAAAAACTTATTGTTTCTGGTAAAAAAACTTTTTACCCAAAAAAAAAATATTTTTTACGTGTAAAAAACTATTTGTTACACGTAAAAAATTATTTTTTTACGCGTCAAAAGCTTATTGTTTATGGTAAAAAAACTTTTGTTACGCAAAAAAAATTACGTGTAAAAAACTAATTGTTACACGTAAAAAACTAATTTTTACGCGTCAAAAACTTATTGTTTCTAGTAAAAAACTCTTTTACTCAAAAAAAAAAATATTTTTTGCGTGTAAAAAACTATTGGTTACATGTAAAAAACTATTTTTGACGCGTCAAAAACTATTTGTTTCTGTTAAAAAACCTTATTTACGCAGAAAAAAAACACTTTTTACGCATAAAAACTATTTTTACGCGTAAGAAAATATTCCTTAAATTTATTAATTTTTCAACATTTCAAACTACACTTTTTCAAACATTTTCTTCAAATTTTTGAAATTAAAAGAATCTTCCTAAACAGTAGATGTTCTTTATAAAATATTTTTAGATAATACTCTAAAATGAAAAAAAAAATGCATACTATTTGATTTATTTGTATTGTATTATTAAATATAACGTCCGCCTATGACGGGGTCTCATCTTAGGAAACGCTAAAGACGCTACAGAAAACAAACTGATTTGTTTTCATTTGCATTTTTTGCGAGACACGCCGAACGCTACACGCTTTTGGTTTGGCCACTCCTATATAATCCTGTTATTTTGTTTTAGTCGCTAAAGACGCTTCACGCTAAAAACGCAAAAAACGCTTTCTGTGTGGCCGTGGGCTAAAAGAAAAACTTATTATAATAACTTTATTTAGATGTCATTCCTTAAACCCTTTAAAGTACTAACGCCTACGGGAATCATGACAAATATTCGTAAACATTCGCGGGTATGTTTGCTAACGCTATTCGGGAGATACCTAAAGAAAAAGCTAGCTGCGAGAGCGTTGAAGTCATGATTACTAAATCCCGCATAAGATGGGCTGGACTCGTACGCAGGATGCAAGAAAACCGCCTACCAAAATCTCTTCTTTACGGTGAGCTTGAAGAGGGTAAGAGGAAACCGGGTGGACAACTCAAAAGGTACAAGGATATTTTCCACGACAACTAAAAGGGGAAAGAAAACGCCTTGCGTAACCATCTTCTGATGCGTGTAAGATACTCTTCAGTGAGTAATGACAGTAGTACTATTAATGCTATTCGTGCATTTGACTTAGTTAAGGTTCTGAAACGGGAAACCCTAGTCTCGACAGTACCGGGAATTTCCGGTTCTTTTGAGTCACCAAAGAACCGATAGTAATTAGATTAGATTAGAACACACCGATGATAGGCGAAATATTTATAAACGGTTTATAACCACTTTTTTGATCGGTGTTTATGCCCCTCCGTGTGTTCATTTTGATTCATAAAAAACACCAAAATAAAATCACAGACTTTAAGAGCATAAATGAAAATATAATTAGAGCCGTATCATAAGAAGGACGATTTCTTTGGAAAACTCAATGAAGAAATAACAAAAATAGGGAATGGAAGAGAACTTATAATCCTTGGCGATTTTAACGGTAGAGTTGGACGAAGGACAAACCATAAAGTAGTGGGCCCACATGGAGAAATAAATTTAAACGATAATGGCGAAAGAATAATAGAAATATGTGAAAGTCACCTATTAAAACTCACAAATGGCTTTTATAAGCACAAGGATATACATAAATACACTTGGACACAACCAACCAGGAATCTAAAATCAATAATAGACTACGTCATAGTAAGACAACAAACGACACTTCAGATAAATGATGTACGACCATATAGAGGCATTACATGTGGATCAGATCATTACTTAGTCAAAGCTAAAATTATATTCCCATTCAGACGCGACAAAAGGGAGGAAACCAATCGAAATTATGAGCATACCAAACGTATTGAATCTAAGCGATATAATCTGGATAGCCTAACAACCGAGAGTACCAGACAACTTTACCATAAAAGATTGGATGAAAAACTAATAAGTATAACTCAAAATAATAGCGTTGAAGAAGTATAAGCAAATATTCTAAGCAGTCTTCACAGTGCAGCGGAATATTATATCACCCACAGAGATAAATATTTCCGGAGAAGTTATTAACATCGACATACCGCAAACGAAAAAGGCAGTGGCAGCACTGAAAAATAACAGAGCCCCGGGACCGGAGAATATTCCAGGTGAATTGTTAAAATGTGGAACAGAAAAACTATTTAAAGCCTTAACCTGGTGTATAAATAGATTCTTGAACGGCGACCCAATACCAAAAGAGTGGAAAATTGCCTATATATCCTCAATCCACAAAAAGGGAAATAAACAAGTGTGCTCCAACTATATAGGTATATCAGTAACAAGTACCCTAAGTCGATTATACGGACGAATCCTTAGAGATTTAACAGAACAGGAATACCAACAACAAGACGAGGAGGAACAATCTGGTTTTCGGACTGGGAGAACCTGTACCGATAATATTTTCTGTCTGAAACAACTAATAGAGAAAAAAAGTAGTATTGATCAGGAGACACACCTCATGTTTATTGACCTTCACAAAGCATATGATACCGTTCCAGTTAACAGACTATTCAAGGTACTACAGGACACCAACATTAACTACACCTTAATTAGAGCTCTGAAAAACTTCTACGAAGAATCGACATCACAAATTAAAGTAGGCAACACATTATCTGGAAGATTCTTTGTCAATAAAGGTCTACGACAAGGATGCTGTGTTTCTCCCACATTATTTAAAATATATGTAGCAAAGGCCTTGAGACAATGGAAGAGAAAATGTAATGGAATGGGCATTAATCTGGGAGATGCCTGTCTATATACCCTGCAGTTCGCAGATGATCAAGTTCTTATGGCCAACGATAAAGATGATTTGGAGTACATGACAAGGAAACTACAAGAGGAATATCAACGATGGGGTTTGGAAATAAATACAGGAAAAACTAAATATCTACCTATTGGTGCAGAACTATCTAGCGGACATCTAGAAAATGAAGAGATAGAAGCCTGCAATGACTACACCTATCTAGGAGTGATATTTGATACAACAGCTAAAGATGACAAAGAAATTAAAAAAACGAATATCACAAGCTAGAAGAACAATTGGCTGTCTGAATGGAGTATTTTGGAGTAATGAAATAGGGAAGAAACGGAAGATCAATATATACGAGACCCTGGTAAAGAGCAGTCTACTTTATGGTGCAGAGACTTGGCGAATAACGGAAGCCAACCGAAAAAAACTGGAAGCGGTAGAAATGGATGCCAATAGAAGAACCTTAGGAATTTCCCGAAGAGATAGAGTCCGAAACGAAGAAATCCAGCAGAGGATAGGAATAGAGGGATCTTTGGCAACCGACATCGAACGCCAACAACTTATGTGGTACGGACATGTCCAGAGGATGGATGACACACGACTTCCAAAACAAATTATGCAATGGATACCCCAACATCGAAGAAAACGTGGAAGACCTAAGAAGACTTGGAAGGAGGGTGTCACAAGAGCAATGAGTGCCAGAAATCTAAGCGAGGGACAATGGAACGATCGGAAGACGTGGAAGTTAGGCATCGGACAACGTCGCAAGACGTTCTAAACCGATATATATATATATATATATATATATTTTATATATATATATATATATATATATATATATATATATATATATATATATATATATATATATATATATATATGTATATATATATATATATATATATATATATATATATATATATATATATATATATATATATATATATATATATATATATATATATATATATATATATATATATATATATATATATATATATATATATATATATATATATATATATATATATATATATATATATATATATATATATGTTTATGCCCCTTTACATTTCTGTTTCAGTGAGCATAAGATATAAATATCGTTTGTCCATAGCAACTGTTAAAATTGCCTTATATCTATCAAAAATAGTAGATAAAATAGTACTTTAACCGCAAGGGTAGATTAAATGATACTTTAACAGCGAGGATAGGTTAAAAACTTTATTTCTTCTCGCACGTTTTTTAATTGCTTCCATTTTTGAAAATTTTTGTATTCCTTTTCATAAGTTATTCGGGATTTAAATGGAAGTAGTTTGGATATGGCGTTTGTCGCCTCAGCCTGAATATCTGTTGGTAATTTACTTACTTAGTTTTGAGCCATTTCTGACTGCAATTCAATCAGCAATCGACACGAAAGAGAATTAAAAAATATTCACTTAAAACTGACAACTAAAGAGACAGCTTTATTTATTTGTCAAATTACATAGAAACCAACGCCAACCCAGAACCACATTTTTTCTACTCGTAGTAAATTCCTTGAAATAATAATTTCTGAATATTTTTTAAACCGTAACTCGCTATCGAAAAAAATATAGTTTTATGCACGACGATAAAATTGCATTATCGTCTCCCGAAATTAATTCACTCGCGATTTCATCGCTCATGAATTAATCTTGTGGTGGACGATAAAATACCATTTTATCGTCTTGTATAAAAAATAGCTATAAACTTATTGTTTTTAATCCTTTTTTAACACCATATATTCCGTTTCTGAAAATACATTTTATACAGTTAGATATTTTACAAATTCATGCATTACTCAATATTAATCTAATTTATTTATAGTTTTTCTCGATTAATTTCCAGACATAAAATTACAATTTCAAATCCTGCTTATCGACTTATATAACTTTACAATACAAAGTTATTCTAACGGTAGATGTTATACATTCACATAATACTGGCAATTAAAAGCCATTATACACGAAAAAAACTTTTTTATCCACAACAACGAGCTTTGTAATGGTATAATTAGTGGGTTTTGTCTTAAAGGCTTTACTGTTACTTATTTTTTACTGTGAACAGCCCTCATGTAAGTGTACAGAGTGGGTAAACTAATGATGTGATATTGTGATAAGAAATCTTGAGTAGAAATTAAATGAAAACAGAACTTCATAATTCGGAAATTGTTGAATTTAGGTACATAATCATAATACACGTAATGTACAGGGTGGGTCAAATTCGACACTTTTAAAGGGAAACGCCCTTTACTATAGGAGATAGATGAAAACTGATATCGGTGTCTGGAGCTCATTTTTTTTATCAAGAACATGATAGTACAAACCGCACATCGATATCTGTTACCGTTTATGAGTTACGGAGTGCTTTTCAAAAATGTGCATTTTTAACAAATCACTGTAACTTTTTTGCTATGGAAAATTTTGTATTTTTATGAAAACAATAAATATTTTTTTTAAAAATTAATAATTTAAAAGTTATCAACAGAAAAAATGATTTTTTATATGGGACACCCTGTATATTTTTAATTTATTGAAAATAATTTAAAATTACCTTTTTTCCAAAAACATAGCACACTTGATATTGTGTTACAGTCTACTTCGAAATAGAGAATTTCAGCACTTTTAACTAGTAGGCTTTGGACCCCTTATTGATGATAATGCCCCTAATAAAACTGGAAAACATATTTTTCCAGCAAAATAAAGCACCGCCTCAGAACGCTGAAGTTATGAGCAAATTTTTGCAGCCAATTTCGAGAATATTTGAATAGCTAACCAAGATCCCAGTCGTTGGCCATCGAAGCCGCCGGACTTAGTCCCTATGACTCCAGTCTTTAAAGATTCTTATTTTTAAATTGCCAGATCATCTTTCACCACCACTGAGTTAATAAATTTCGCTAGAAATGTTCAAAAACGGCCCCGTCTGTCAATAACAGAAGACGGTCGATATGCCGTAGACTTGTAGCAAAATCTCATGTCTTGATTTGCTATTTATTTTTATTGTCATTAGAGATAGTTTAAATGTGTTGTGATGTCGGTTAAAGATAGTTTAAATTGTTACAAAATTCTGCATCTCTCATTGCAAATATTATTTTCGTTTTAATTAATGCTCACAGCTAATTTTTTTTGCCTTAGAGCCGGCGCCGTTCAAAGCCTACTTATTTAAAGTGGGCGAATTTTTACAAACTCTATATCTCGAAGAGGAATCGAGCAAAATATCAAGTGTGCTATATGTTTGAAAAGGTAATTTTTAATTATTTTCAATAAATTAAAAATATATAGGGTGAGCAATATAAAAAAATAAATTTTCTGTTGATAATTCTTAAATTATTAATTTAAAAAAAATTATACTTAATCCAATAAATTCTACGTAAAAAGTTGCTTTTGTAATGTTTTCATAAAAATTCAACATTTTTCATTTGTTAAAAAATGCACATTTTTGAAAAACATCCCGTAACTCCGAAACGGTAACAGATATCGATATGCGGTTTTCACCATCATGTTTTTGACAAAAATTGAGCTCCAGACACCGATATTAGTTTTCGTCTATCTCCTATTATAGAAAAGGGTGTTTCCCTTTAAAAGCGTCCAATTTGGCCCACCCTGTACACAAATTCAACAATTTCTGACTTATGAAGTCAGGTACTAATTCTTAAGCCTGATAAATTTATTTCGAATGTCACGATCAAAAATATTTCCTTCTGCTTCACATAGTTAATAGATGGTGTAGGTATAATATTAAAAATCTTAATTATAATTTTAAATATCTTGTATTACAAATTATATAATGGCTATAAAATTGAAATTCCAGAAAGTAATTAATAAACTACTGAAATAATTTTAGAATGCGATTATATCAGCAGTAACGGTTATTTCTGCATGCTAAATTTGATATGAAATATGTAGAACATTAAATTTTACATTTAAAGACAGTGTTATTAAATATGTATAATTAAAGATATCGTACCATTATTTATGCAATTAATTAAAAAAATAAACTTGCAATATACTTACAAACTTACTTATATTAATATAATATACGGGGTAGCCCATCGAAAACGTTCCGCAAGGCATAACGGCCAAGGTAATTTTTTTTTCAGAAAATTCAAAAACACGTCAATTTTGTTGGTGAGGGGGACAACTTTTTTCCCAAAAATGATTGCAAAATCTTCAACCCTTTAAGCGGGGGTGTCATCCCCCAATTTTTTCAAATGGGAAGGGGAGTCAAGTGGTACCGCAGTGAAAAGGGCTTTCTATTCTCTATACTTTCCCGCTTCGTTTTTGAAAATCGGTCGAGTCATTGAGAAAATATGAAGGATTGAAACTTGAAAAGTTTATTTAAACATTTATCAGAGTAAATGATAAGGATAAATTCCTTCGACCAATTTGATGTTTTTTCTTCTTTCAAGTTTCACTTGTTTGTCTTTCAAGTCACAAAACAGCTATCTAGCAACTAGCGCACCTGATCGTTCAACCTTGTGGCAAGTGAAAAAATGCGTAAACATCTAGAAATAATAAGAAAAAACAGCAAATTGGTCGAAGAAATTTATCATTTTCATTTACTTTGATAAATGTTTAAATAAACTTTTCAAATTTCAATACTTCATATTTTCTCAATGACTCGGAAATGTAGAGAATAAAAAGCTCTTTTCACTGCCGCGCCACTTGACCCCCCTTCCCATTTGAAAAAAGTTGGGGGATGACACCTCCGCTTAGAGGGTTGAAGATTTTGCAATCATTTTTGGGGCAAAAGTTGTCCCCCTCACAAACAAAATTGATGTGTTTTTGGATTTTTTGAAAAAAAAATACCCTGGCCGTTATGCCTTGCGGAACGTTTTCGATGGGCCACCCTGTATGAGTTTGCTTTTGCCAGACATTTAATTGTGGGAGAAAACCTGAAAACAAAGATTTTAAGACAAAAAAAAGTATCGCGCTGGTCGACATTGTTGATGGTTGTTTTCATTTTGAAATTCACACACAGACTTGGACTATTTTAGTTTGGTATTTTGTTTCTTCACAGTTAGAAACGGTGGCTGCTGAAAACAGGAACATCTTGGACACAAACTGCAGAAAATGTTTCGAAACATTTCCTCTAAAAGCATCGAAACATTTCAGGAAATGGCTAGTGAAAACACCTGTAATAAAGCCAAATAAAATATATAGGTTTCAAAAATGTTTCCTATTTGTGGCATACCGTTTCCATTTTTTGTGATGAAACAGACACGATTAATAGAAACAATACCTAAAATGTATCCAAAAATGCTACTTGGGATTACTTTGAATATTGAGAATAGAATGATTTTTAGCTTAAATTTTGAAAATCATTTCTTTTTGCTAAAAAACTCATAGACGTGTTCCTGGGATCGAAATATACCACCCTTAAACACATGTGCAGTTATTTAAGACACATCCTGTGTTTATTTATTATCGAAGTTATTTTATTTGGCTGGTATACTCTGTATGTACCTTGGAATCAACTTTTTACCGTCCTTTTATTAAAAGATCTTGATATAAGCCAAAAGTAAATATCTTAAATACATACTGATACAATTATGTGCTGAAACTTTTTCCCTTCGTCAGTATTAATTATATACCCACTGAATATTAAGTTATGTAATTGAAATCAGTTTGCAAGTACCTATACTTAAGATAGTATCTTCCTTACATATCTTGAATAATTCATTTTCCCTCATCCGTAACACTCTTCATACATATTAGGGTGATTCAAAAAAATAAAAAAAATTCTTCTTGCAAACAGGCTCAAAAGTTTCAATTTGACGTAAAAAGATACCACTTAAAATTTGAGCCCCTTAATATTAATATTAAGACTGCCCACATCACGTTTTTCTATTTTCCATAAGAATGCCATGGAAAAAGTTTGTTCTGCAGCTTATGAATTTTATTGTGTAATCGGGAGATTAATATATTTAACAGAAATTGATATTTAAAATATAATTCTAACTATCTTGACAAACAATGTCTTCTCCTGGCCGAAATCAACAACCTCTGACATTCAACTGTTTCCAAAGCACACGACTCCGCTACTCGCAAACATCAGCGGACATGGGGGGCAGGCACGGCGTGAAAATGACTGCCTATCATAAGGATCATAGGCGTCGATAACATTCGGCCATTCCTGACTTATGAGTGTCCTCACTCCTCTGAATCACACTAAAAGGACATAAATAATCAGAACCTTTTAAATGGCATTTTTAAATGCTGAAATAAAAATATTTATTATATAGCTTTTGTTTGCTGCTGAGCCATATCTTTATCAGCTAAAAAACAGCCATATCTTTATCAGCTAGAAACATAATCAGAATGGTTTAAAGGACATTTTTAAAAGCTGAAATAAAAATATAGTTACATTGTTCACTGCTCATACTGGAGTTACGTCTTATTTTCTACTTAAATAAATAAAAATAAAATATCGTAACTCACTCAGAAACAATACTCAAAAACTCATGATGGACAAATAAATTATTCATGTGTATAACAAGAAAAAAAAATATTGATAATATTAAAGACGTGACAACATAGGCTGGATGAGGAAGGCTCGGTCGACTGTACCCAAAAGTAAACATGTGTACAAAAAAGGTTGTTTGTCCGCGTTGAGATGTAAATAGTGTAGTCTATATTTTATTTTAAGTCTATGGCCCATGCCTATTCCAGCCACTGGAAAAGAGAGCAATCAGGGTCGAACTAACCAGAACTAACCACAAGTCTTGTCCGCCCTACTCACAAAGCGCCCAGGTGGTAAACTCATACCTCACACGCCTTTTCCAGCTCATACTAACGTATACCTTGAAAAAGAGAGTACTGGGTAGAACTAACCCTACTCCTTTTTCCTGTCCTAATACACGTTTGAATCTTCCATAACCAAATCAATAGCTTGCCGAACCTAGCTATTCCACAGTACTTGTTCTTTGACCGTGCATACCATCCTAGGATGTTTCTAACTTCATATCAACCAATCCTCAGCTGCTTATAAATTCAAATGAACCTGTCTACCTTGGAGATTGATTGGATCCTATTAGCTGTGTCGAAGTGATCCTTAGTAGATCTAACGCTGAATATAGTTCGCTACGCATCTAATTTTTCTTTTATTCCGCTAGATATTTCGCATAATTCGCTACTAATTTACGCCGAAACTCACTAACGTCGATCATTTACGCCCGGAGGGATAAACTCAACTTGTCCAGATACGCTCATTTTGCTCCTAGTGCTTAGATTCCACACAATCCAAACTGAATGTTTGAAACATTTTCAACCTTTTCCTGTTATCTTCCGGAGTCTGTAACTTGTAGGGGTGATATAGCGCTTCTTCCCAGCACTGCATTTTTCCGCTAATATCTTCGGGCAATAGAACTAGCAGAATGATCCCTCCGGTTTTCTTTTCGCGCTTCGCCGATCCGACGACGGTATCCGAAATCCGACGGGTACCCGTATCTGAGACGACCGAATCACCGAATCCTCGAAACCGACGGCGACGCATTTTCGAAACGATAGTGTCGAAGGTCAAAGTCAAGTCAATAGTCGTCAGTATGTCAGAAATACGCCTTTACGGCTCAAGAACGCTGGATTAAACTCATCTCCACTTCTGATGTAATCGGGAGATTAATATATTTAACAGAAATTCATATTTAAAATATAATTCTAACTATCTTGAAAAACAATGTCTTCTCCTGGCCGAAATTAACAACCTCTGACATTCAACTGTTTCCAAAGCCTACTACTCCGTTACTCGCAAACATCAGCGGACACGGGGTGCAGGCACGGCGTGAAAATGACTGCCTATCATAAGGATCATAGGCGTCGATAACAATTGCTACACTGTCGTGTGTCATAAAAAAAATATTTTTACTTATTTTTGTTCTACAAAAAAGGTCTCTTATAATTTTTCGAGAAACCTAATGGTGCGTTTAGTGTAAACAAGCTCAAAATAATGCTCAAGTGTAAACGGCTGTGCGCGCAAGCTCACTCTGAATCTGTCTGTGCGCGAGTAGCGGCGAACGTGAGCCGTCTGGTGTCGGTTTTTGGTCCATGCTCAGAGGGATTTTATGTGTGCGCGAACACTCAGTTTGCACCAGCAATTTGTTTTGTCGTGCGTTCGTGCGTGCATGTGTGATTTTTTTTCGTTTTCTTTGTTAAAATTATGAAGTGGATCAATGAATCTTCGTTAATATTAATTGAAGAATATAAAAAGTTGCCTATATTATGGGATGTTAAACATTCTTTGTATTATTAAAAAATCAAAAAAAATAACGCATGGCTAGACCTTGTAAATAAAATTAATATTGAATATGTCGATATTAATGAAATTGCTATTCTAAAATTTGTATCTTTTGTTCGTAATTTTTGGTGTTATTAAATTTTGTAAATATTCAAAGTCGGGCCTGGTCATTCTTATAAAGTTTTTGAACTGATCATAGCCCTCCTCAGACACTAAGTTGTTGCAGTAAATTATATCTATTTCTAAAAATTTGGGTTTGCCATCAGCGACGACGTTTTCGATTTTTCTTCTTTTTAATAATTAAGCTGTGCATAACAATGACTGCAGCCTCGACTATTTCTTGGTAGTCCATCATTTTCAATGGATCACTTCATTCGTCGAAAAATAAGTTTTTAATTTGAACGGAGCCGAGAGCGCGAACGAATGCTGTGCGCGCACGCTCATCTCGTGCGTGCTCAAGTCTGAACGTACCATAATAGTTTAAGAGTTATTTGAGGCCAAAGTTCAATTCATCGCAAATTTGATGGTTTTATTGGAACAAATTACCCAAAAAATCAATATTTATCTTAAATTTAGTTTCTTAGACAATAGTTGTTAATAATTTTTTGCAATAATGAGACCAGTGAAACTCTTTGAGATCATTTTTAGCACCGATTGACTTCGAAATCATAATTTATTTCATTTTTGTCGCTAATGCCTCTATAATTAAAAAAGCACCAGCGGCTATGGTAATATCAGATGCATCCTTATCGACAAACACACTAACACTGATTCACACACTGATTACTGGTGGGAACGCAGCAAACACCGCAAACAGGCGGAACGCTCCGCGCAAAATGTTTTGTTGCAGGTCGTTCAGAGCGCTCCCGGAAAATGTTTTGTTGCAGATTGTTTGGAGTGCGCGGCGCGTTTGGCTTGTTCGGAGTGTTTTGTTGCAAGTAAATACGCACCTTTAGGAATGCATTAACTGACGATTGATTTTGTTTAAATAAAATAAAAAAATATTTACTTTTCCTATAAGTAGTTTTAAAATTACTTAGTTAAATTTAATCTAAATCAATATTATTACTGAAGATTTTTTTTAAAAAATATTATTATTAGGTTTCTCGAAAAATCATAAGAGACCTTTTTTTGTAGAACGTTCAATTCTCTACAAAATATTTATTTCACTAGGTGATATATTTTAATTTTATTAATCAAGGAAACCATATTTTTTATATAGTTTTTATCAATTATTATTATTATTATATATACAATCATCAATAGTCGATTGAATGAAATGGCTCAACTCAATAACTCCATTAGAAACACCTGCAACAGTAGATAGTTTTTTGTTCTGTTGAAAAAAAGCATTCTGCATTATATTGTCTTGAAAGGTAACATAATTTATCTATTAGCAATAAAAAGACATTTGAAAATGTACTGGCTCATCCATCATTATGACAAATGAGAAATGTTTAAAGTAGTAATAGATTATTTCGCTATTCAACTGCCCTTTTGTTTCGCAGCGTTCTGTATGAACTGCTTCAAGGCACTTAAAAATAGTTCAAGCTAATGCCTTTATTTTTTTGTTTCTATTTAGTTAAAAGAATGTGATATTTAGATTTATTATGTTAGTAAACAGTGACGGCGAATGGTTCAATACTTTGAGGGTGCGCAACATTAGAAAAACAAATAATAGCACGACCACGCCTAAAAATTCTCATTTTCAGCGTTTTCCATTCCATAAATTTTATTCTATGTACCAACATAAATAAGACATGAATTATTGTTTGCATATCCAAAATTTTCTAAACTGCACACCCATTTGACATTTACCTCTCATTTATTATTTATAATATCTTGTTGTTCAGTCTTTGGTCTGCTGAAATAATCAAAATAAAAGTGGGAAGTCAAACCACGTCATGGCGAAATGCCAATGAACTTGATCCGATTGACCATGACCAACAAAGTTTTGCTCAAAGAAGCAAAACCGGTGGGATTCTTTTTTGTCTGTTTTTTTTATTGTTGCCTAATAATTTATAATAATTTCAGTTAGCTGTCAACGAAACCGAGCTGGAATGTGAATAATATAATAATATTTTTTTATTTATTCTCTAGATGACAAGCAACCAGTGGCGGGTCTTCGATAAGTGCACGTAATGTACAAGTAAAACCCGAAATTGTATGTCTCCTCTTAAGAAACAAAAAATAATTTCAATTTTTTCCGAACTTACGACTGAGAAAAATCTTTGTTGATTTAAATAGAAGATTTAACAAAGGGCCCTAGCCCCCGGGCTCAACCCCAGCCAGTAATATCAGAAATACGAGTATATCTACAATATTTCTTATATATATTGTAGATATTATATATTGGTATATTTCTATTCCCGGTATTATACCGGGTATTTACTATGCGGTCGTCGGAAACTCCTTTTATTAAAATTAGGATGTTCATCTAAATATACAGGTATATACATATATACCCAGATTTTATTTATCTACAAATTGGGTACTTATCCACCGCCCATCACTGACCCTTTTCACCTTTTCGATAAGTTATAAGATAATCGAAATACAAAGGTTGTCAAAAAATGCAAAAATTTCTACTAATTAAAAAATAAAAAGTAAAAGAAAGAAATAAGAAATAACATTGAACTAAGAAGGCTAGGATAAATACATATTTATCCTAGCCTTCTTAGTTCAAAGTTATTTCTTATTTCTTATGTATAGCATATTTAGTTTCATAATAAGTAGAACAATGATGTGAAAACAGCATCTTTATATCTCTACTCATAAACCAGAAACCCCCATAAACACACAAAAATGGGACATCCTGTACATCTAGCAATCGCCAGTCGATATAAAAATAATTCACACACAATAGTCTAAAAAATGGAAGAAAAAAACAATATTGTCTTCATATTTGTGAAAAAATGCATGTCCATATTTATGTAATCGTAGCGACAAAAATAAAAAAATAGAAATAATGTGCATGATGCCTTTACAAAAATATCTGAAGAAATGGGGATTGACATCATTAACGTTTAATTAGTATGTCATATTTCATGGTTTCGATATAAATTACATAATAAACTTTACACTATTGTTGACTCGCCTTGTACATTCATACTGATATACCTTGTACATGATACTGAAATATTCGGATTTATTAAAAAAAAATATATTATTAAAATTCAATTTTTATTTTTGACACGACAAGGAATTGCAGTTTTATAAAATAAAAATTATGCGCCTTTCGGATTTTTTAAAAATTTTAGAGGTTACTAGATATTTCGTATTAAACATGTAGCTGCTATATTAAAAATATTTTGTGGTGTGTTGTTGCATAACTGACTAATTTCCAAGCATCGAATGGACGAAGGAAGGAAGCGAAGGGACGAAGGAACGCGAGGAAGTAACGCGAGGAAGCAAGGCGAGGAAGGAGCGAAGTGTGAGTATGGGGCTTTATTTTGTATAATATAAAAAATAATAATTCGAATGTGGAATTTCATAAAATTAAAATAAATGAGATATCAAGGTGAATAAAAAAACCGCTAAAAAATCTTGCTAATAATACGATGTCACAAAATATTCCCAATTGTCTGTAGCTCGCTTCACAAAGTGAGTGCATTTTCTAAGCAATAATTAGGAATATAGCTATTGGTTAAAATGTATGTTGAACACCCTGTATCTACCTTTAACAGTTATTGTTTAAAAATACACAAAAACATCATTATTGTTCAGGATGACATCATAGGTGTTAAACATTAACCGCCTAAATCGGTCATTTCGTATATATATAAAAGTGGTACCTTGCGTACCTTGTTAAGGTCAATGAGATGAAAATGGTGCCATAAAAATAAACGTTCTAATGCGCAATAGAATAATGGCACTTTAGTCTAAATAATTGGTGAGTACCTTCTTTTCTTTCGCGAATAACCTTGACAATGGCATTTTGTAATGAGATCATTACAGTTCCACGTGTATAATGAGTTGTATAAAGATTGCCTAAGTTAAACAAAGAAAACATTTTCGAATAGATCGGAATTAGAACAATATAATAATGATTATAAATAAAGTCTACCGGGTGTTGCATCGTCGAGCGGGACATAGGAAATCCCATGTAAATTTTAATGGGGTCAATTATTGGCTTCCCTAATTATTTTAGAGAATAATTATTCTATTTAGGTTTATTGAAGAGCACTGAAACCCACATTCAAAAGAATAACTTTAGATATTTTTGATTAGCCCGTTTACGAGTTATCGCCTATTTCTTTTTAAATATTTCTCCTTTCTTATGGCCCTGTATTTACTTATGAGCACCAGTCAAGGTAAAAGATAACTGTCAAATGAAGTTGTCATCTCAGAAATGTATCTATTTAGTGCTTTATTATTATTAAAAACTCATACCTACATCGGAAATATCAGCCATGAATTACACTACCGAAGAAAAAGTATTGATGTTTAAATGGTATTATCAAGGAAATAGTTATAAAAAGGTGTCGGACATGTTTGCTGTGATTAGTATATGTATTAGTTTGCTGTATTAGTATTTGATAAAATACAAAAGCTGGAACTGTATCTGAATAGACTGATACCTGGAAAATCTACAATCGCAAGGAATATCCAGAGATATGAGACCCTAATAAATAACTACAGATGTGAAGCAAGGCAGGAACAAAGAGAAGATGCAAGAAATGATACCGACTTGGAAGTTTTATTGTGCGTGGAAGAGAACGATGGAAAGATCAGCACAAGGAAACTTGAGGATGAAATAGGCATAGATCACAGTACAGCGTTTCGAATTTTGAAACGACATAAATACTGTTCCTTCAAATATGAAAAGCACCAAGAGCTACGAGATGGGGACGAAATACGGCGGCAGGCGTTTTGTTTTGATATGATGGAAAGAGCAAACACGGATAGGGAATTTTAAAAAAAACATATGTTTCACTGACGAATGCACGTTTACCTTAAATAATGAACCCAATGTTCAAAATTATCGATATTGGAACAAAGAAAACCAACACAGGTGTGTCGAAACAAGGACGCAATATCCACAGAAAGTCAATGTTTGGACAGTGATATTCGGACACAATATTATCGGGCTATTATTTCTTACGCGATATTTAAATGCAGAATATTATTTGGAACTACTCGAAAATCATATTTTACCTGCTTTACATGATGCCGCTAGGGAAAATCAGGAAGTTTGGTACCAAATGGATGGCTGCCCGGAACATAGTACCCTGGCTGTTCGGGAATATTTAGCCAATAGTTTTAACGGAAACGTTATTGGCCTAAATCATACAGTAAATTGGCCAGCAAGGCCTCCTGATATTTCGCCAAATGATTTCTTTCCTGGGGCCATTTAAAAAACAGGATATACAAGGATAAAAAATACCCAAATCTAGACGAGTTAAAAATATATATTTATTTCTGCCGAATGCAATAGAATTTCAGTTTACCAACTAGCGAATGTAAGAAGAGAATTTTATGATCGCCTGGGTTATTGTCTAGCAGTCGATGGAGGAATATTTGAACATCTTCTTAAATCCTAAAGTTCTAACAATTTAATAGTACCTAAATTAATAAGTTATTGAATATTGTAATAATACTATAATTAACCTTGTAATTGATTACTTTATTTTACTTTAATTCATATTAATTTGTATTTATAAATACATCTTTAAGATTTCCAATGTAGGAATGAGTTTTCAATAATAATAAAGCACTAAATAGGTAAATTTCTGAAATGACAACGTCATTTGACGTTATCTTTTACCTTGACTGGTGCTCATAAGTAAATACAGGGCCATAAGAAAGGAGAAATATTTAAAAAGAAATCGGCGATAACTTGTAAACGAGTTAATCAAAAATATCTAAAGTTATTCTTTTGAATGTGGGTTTTAGTACTCTTCAATAAATCTAAATAGAATTATTCTCTAAAATAATTAGGGAAGCCAATAATTGACCCCATTAAAATTTACATGGGACTTCCTATGTCCCGTCCGACGATGCAACACCCGTATATAGCTTTGTGTTGAGGGTTTCTTCTTCTTCAAGTACCGTCTCCTAACGGTTGTCGAAACAATTCATTTGATGTCATTCCATACCATTTTCTGAGGTTCTTCAGCCAGGATGTTAGTCTTCTGCCCCGATTACGTCCTCCTTGGATTTTTCCTTCCATAATATTCTGGAGTAAGGTTGATTCTCGCTATACCTTCTGTTTCCATTCCATATCCGTTCCGTATTTTTTATTATATTGACGCTATACGTAAGCTTCCGTTCCGTATCAGTTTCATACTTTTTATTGTACAATAATTTATATCATTACGACAGTTCTATTTTAAAAATTTGTATCTTTTGAAAATGTAATAGATTTAATTAAGAGGTGAAAACAAATATCAGCAAAATTTTAAGAGAGCTGATACAAATGTAAGAATTTGACAACGCTGTTTCCGATACGCTTTAGTCCTTTCGCCAAAAAAATGTATGGAAGGAAAGGATATGGAAAGGAAGGGAAACGGAACGGATAGTGGGCATTGTCCTATTCATTTACATGATATAATATTTTATGTAAACGGAAGGGAAACGGAAGGGAGCTGATATGGAAGGTATAGTGAGAATACAACCTTAGTACTATCACCTTAAGCTGGAAATGATAATGATGGTGATGACACAAAACTAAAGGTTTTGGATAAAACTTATATTTAATTAAGGTATAAAATGCAACACCAAACCAATCAATTAGTATAGGATGAATATGTGTTTTTGTTGTCTGTTTTACATAAAATGTAAGATTCTCTTTGAGTTTTACTGCTCTGTTTTACATAAAATGCATTTATCGAAATCACAATGTGTAACCCCATAAACAATGCATTATTGACGCTCCTCTCTTCATCAATTATTCATAATTATGACATAAGAAAAACCGAACATGAACACCGGTATTGTAACTATAGAACCAATAACATATTTACATGCAAGTTACTAATTTTAATTCTGATAAAATTTAAATTTTAAAAATATGTGAATTCGAGTACCGTTTCTGGCTCCGCTTGCTATCAATATTTAATTGTAATTAACCCTGACATTTATGGTCATTAAATATACAAATAAATATTGTACGTATATATCTAATATTATGCAAAATTAATTATAGGAATTGGATATAAGTGTGGTTCATTTTAATCATAGCGTTTATTTTTTGAATAAGTTTTTTAAAGTTTTAAATGTATGGGAGAAAACTTTATAATGCCATACGTCTAATTTAATATCTCTAATTATTATATAATCGTACAAACCATATAATTTTCCACTTTTATTTAGCGGTTTTTTAATATATTATACGTCCAGATACAACAACTAGACAAATTTAAATATATTTTCGTAATATTTTAAATGTTTAATCAATTCTTTAACCTTATTGTTTAATTACTTTTTGTCTAAAAGATGTTGTTATTAGATGTTGACGATGTATACCATTTTTACAGTTAATAAATAATAAAACTATTTCTGACTATGATATTTAAAATTTAGATAGATAGAATATTAAAA
>NW_022147490.1:762018-765211 GCF_002938485.1 Sitophilus oryzae
AATTTCTGAAGTAAGGTCAATGTTAGGGTGAAAATTGGTTTCTGGGAGTTTTTTGAAATGAGAAATTTGATTTTGATGTCAATATGACTCCTACTTGTAGAGGGCGCCACCTACATATTTTTTAACCGGTTTAAAGAGTAATAACTTTTCGTCCGCACCTGTATAAAACTACTGAGTAAAAGAATATACATCTACGACGTTTTTTAAGTAGAAAAGATCTCTTTGTAAAAATCGTTACGAGTAATGGTTCTCGAGATATTTGGCATCGAAATTATCAATACCTGTCATCATTGACATAAATTAAACACTAACTTTTGACTAAATAGTTGTTAGACTGAAATCATAAATTTGAAATGTTTTTGTTATTCAAAACTTCAACAGAAACTCTTTTATCAGCATTTTTTTCGCAGAAAAATTTATGATTAATTTAAAAAAATAACTATTTCTCAAATTTAATTGTTCAGTTAAATAACTTACTCAACGTGTTTATTTTTTGTCAATAATGATATGTATTGACTCTCTCCATTCTAAATACCTCAAGAACGGTTGCTCGTAGCGATTTTTACCAAGGACCACTTTTTAAGTAAAAAGGCACGGAGATGTACATTTTTTCACTCAGTAGTTTTATACAGGTACGGACAAAAAGTGATTACTCTTCAAAACAGTTAAAACACATGTAGGTAGCGCCCCCTACAAATCAGAGTCATATTGACATCAAAATCAAATTTCTCATGTCAAAAACTCCCAAACATTAATTTTCATCCAAATATTGACGTTATTATCGATGTTACTTACAATAAAAATGAAACTTCTACATCCTGTATCTCCGAAACTAAGCATTTTAGGACATAATTTATACTAATGAATTAAAATCCATTATGCATAAATTAGAGGTTGTCAGCAAGAGATATGGGTTAAAACTAAATAAAAGAAAGACAAAATTAATGATTATCGATCGATAACCCACGATTACAACAGAAATAGCAGGTTTCGAAGTTGTAGATCAATATATATATCTCGGCTCCTTGATATCAAACAAAGGAGGCTGTGACGCAGAAATCAAGAGAAGACTGTGTATAGCACGTAATTCCATGACCAAACTCAATAAAATATGGAAAGATTCAGCCATTTCAATTAGAAACAAACTCAGACTACTAAGAGCCCTAATTTTTCCCATTGCCACTTACGCCTTGAAGGACATTGAAGTTGGCAATGAAACGTAAAATCGATGCTTTTGAAATGTGGTGTTATAGAGGGATGATGCGAATACCGTACACAGCTCACCGTACAAACATTTCAATACTCGAACAATTGAATATCGAATCCAGACTGTCGATATCAATAAATCAATCATACTTAAGATACTTTGGCCACATATCCCGGAACACGAATGGCCTAGAAAAACTAATTGTGGAGGGGAAAGTAAACGGGAAACGTCCTAGAGGGAGATCTCCAAACCGTTGGGTGGACCAAATGAAGACGATAATAGATTACAGTCTGCACGAGGCCAGTACTGCTGCGCAAGACAGAATAACATGGAGAGACACAATAAATGCAATATCATAATGTCACCATACTCTTATAGGGTAACAGGAAGGAGGAAGACATTTGTACGAACTATTTTACTTATTTTTATCTGCAGAATATGCTGCCGAAGTTTTTTTTCGGAATACAGTTCGGACCGCCCAGTGTATTTTTTAAGCTCATTGATTTGCTATTAAATGAAATGTCCTTTCCAAAAATACCATAATATCATATACTATACCGAGGGGGCAGTTATGACGACAAAGATAAAAAAGAGTGCGAAGATATATGGAAAAAGACGTGGACACAGATAATCAAAACAATGGTTTGATGACGAATGGAGTTAGAAGTTAGAAATAAACTAAGATTATAGATGTTAGAAAAAGAAACACAACAAACTAGAATAGAATACGCGAAACAAAGAAGAAGAATTAAAAACATATTAAGAAATAAAAAGAGGAAATTTTATGAGGAAACCCTAATAAAAATTGAAGAGCATTATAAAACAAGGCAAATTCAAAATTTATATTTTAGACTGAGGAATGAAAGAAAGGGATACCAAGGGGTAGGACACTATATATTAAAAACAAAGAAGGACAAATAATATCAATCGAGGAGGATGTTTTGAATAGATGGAAAGAATATTTTGAAGAACTATTAAATGATAGCGAAGATAATCAAGAAGAGCAGGAGGATGATGAAATAAATATAGGGCATCAGAATAAAGATGTATTCCCACCGAATTATGAAACTGTACAAAAAATTATCCAGAGTTTAAAGAATAACAAAAGCCCCGGAAATGATCATATGCCGGCTGAGGTATTTAAGTATGGAGAGTCCAAGTTGACTGAGAGACGTATGGGAGAAAGAAGAAATACCAAAAGAGTGGAAAGAAGCAATAATCTGCCCTATACATAAGAAAGGAGATAAGAGTGAGTGTCAAAACTACAGAGGTATAGCTCTCCAAAATGTAGCTTATAAAGTACTGGTAACATATACTCCTGCTGGCAAGGTTTATGTTTGGGTCGAGATTTCTATATGTAAGAAGAGTACAATGCATTTATAATGTACTGAACAAAGAAGGAACAGTAAAAACGTTGCCAAATGTATGAAATAAACCGAGAATCTATGCACGTTGCTAAGAGACGTGGAAGGGATAAAGCAGTTTCGTCGAATCGTTGTTTTTTCTCTAAAGCTTGTAAATTTTTAAATACAAGTTGGGAAATTAAACAACGATTCTAAAATTTGGTAAAAATAAGTTGAAAAGAGGTGGTGCTAGACAGTGGTCGCGCTATTAGAATACAAAAATCAATATCTCAAAATCCATTAGAAATAATTGATTGTAGTTTTTAAAAAAAAAATTCTTAACATTTTTACTATATTTTCATCGCAGAGGGTATGTGAAAATCTTTACATATAAAAAAGTTACACGATTGCTGAAAATTGCTATGCATTAAAGTACATGGACGTATTTTTTTAAATTTTTTGAACGGAAAAGCGGTAGTAATGGCTTTTTATGTCCCTTAAGTGCTGCTAAGACTGTGAGTTTTGTATATGGAAATAAATGGTCACCCTAACTATATTTTATAACTTGATTTCAGATTTTTAGTTATCTTTTCCGAAAAAAAAAAAAAGCGCCTTTTAACCGTGATTTTACTACACTAGACAG